>NW_015389435.1:10755-60755 GCF_001527695.2 Protobothrops mucrosquamatus | reverse complement strand
AGGGGTAACTATTCTACAACCAGCCATAGGTCAGCTGTTCAGTCTGCATATTTCCCCTGCCCCACAAGCCTAGTTGCCACATTGGTTCCCAAGGTCAACCAGTTTGGTATTAGGAAAGCATGGTAGGATCTCAGTGGTTAGGAGAGGAATTAATTTCCCCCATTCCTAAATCCTGAATTGAGTAGAGGGGCTGCACCTTATCATATTTTTGCTTCACCTATTTGATGCTTCTTTTAACTCCCTTGCTTTATATTAGATGTGCTCTTCTTGAATTGAGGCATCCTTAAAATGTTTTGTTAGGAAATGCTGAGATTGTAGCTTTGCCTTCTTAACTTGACCCAAATTTGTAAAGTAATCTGTTTTCTAGACAGAGTCAATTATGGAAGGAAATTATTAGATCCAATTAACAAAAGGTCTGCATGAGTTTAGTGGTGCAAATTGGATGGAGAACATGTTTAAAGAGCATGTTTTAACACTGAAATGGAGGCTGCACAAAATCAGTTCTCTCCAGACAGATTGTATAAATTTGTGTACTTGTTAAAATCAAAGATCAAATATTAATATTAAAACAACGACAATTTATTAATAGTATTTGGTCTTAGAATATAGTGCTGATTCCACTTTTTTGGAATATCACAGAAAACCTCATTGTCTGAACGCAAGTCCTCGTTCTTGTCGTAATATGAGCATTCCTGAAATACCTATTTCTAAGGTTTCTGTCATTTTTATACTTAAATGTAGACAAGAGCTGGTATGGTATTGGCAAAACAGTAGAAATGGAAGAAAACAAAACTTTAAAAATGGAGTGAAGGAACATCACCAAAATTACATTTAGGAACTAATGAGCATTTAAATTGTATTTTAGAAGGGTTTGGGGTCTGGAATGTCTGGGCTCTATAGCTTTTTGTTGACTAATGATAATATGTGATGCTCTCAATTTGTGTTATTGATTGCAGGTTGCAGATGCTGGAGGCGATATGTAAACATTGGACAGGCCCCATTAGCCTGGCTTTGTACATGTCTGATGCGGAGGCCCAGCAGTTTCTACGCTATGCTCAGGCATCAGAGGTGCTGAGTAACCGTCAGAATGTTGCCTATCACATTGTATACAAGGAAGGGCAGTTTTACCCAGTTAATTTTTTGCGCAACATAGCCCTGAAAAATGCACAGACCTCCCATGTTTTTCTGATGGACATTGATTTCCTGCCTATGTATGGCCTCTATGATTATCTCAGGTATGTCTTCTTGAGGTCCAAAGTGGGTCAAGGCAGCAATATAGTTTTCAACTGAGTCTCCCAAAGATCTAAGAATTTGTGAAGTGCCCAGTCTTTTGTTCAGTGTCCCTCCACATAGGGCTTAGTTCTCCCCTTTAGCTGGTGTCAGGTTCCTTCATTGTGAGGAAACTGTCGCCTTCTTCATTTCTCTTTCCACTGATGTTGCAGTTGTCTCTGTTGGCCATACTGACCCAGGAGGAGTCCATAAGCCTATATTATTTTTATTCTAATATATTCCTTAGGCTAAGAAATATGTCAGTCCTAATACCCCCAAAGTGTTGAAATCTCAAAATGTTCTGCTGGCGTTTGTCTCCAGGTCCTCCATCATGCAGCTGGAGCTGCCCCCAAAGAAGGTAGCACTCATAGTGCCTGCGTTTGAGACTCTGCATTACCGCCTCAACTTTCCCAAATCCAAAGCGGAGCTGCTCACCATGCTGGACATGGGCTCCCTCTATACTTTCAGGTAAGTGCTGATCAGAAAAGGTCCATTTTCAAGAACCAAAGGTTGCTGGACCATCTTTAGCAACTAAAGGGCATAACCAGCTTCACAATTCTCTCCAGTAACTTATGCACCAAGATTTAGCTGAAAGTCTATGGCAGTGGTGGCGAACCTATGGCACGGGTGCCAGAGGCGGCACTCAGAGCCCTCTCTGTGGGCACGCGCGCCGTCGCCCCAGTCCTAGGCCTTCAGCTGGGTTTTATAAAACCTTTTCGCTTTAGGCCTCCGCCACCGTGTGCAAAAAAAAAAAAAAAGGTTCAATCAGTCAATTTCAACTTCTCGCAGGAAAAAAAAAGATCTTGCATAGTTGGAATTGATTGATTGAACTTTTTAGTCCCACCCAGTCTGCCGTTACCACCGCAGCCACGCCCACTCAATGGGCCATGCCCACCCGGCACTCGACGATGCATAAGTGGGTTTTGGGTTGCAATATGAGCACTCAAACTCTAAAAGGTTCGCCATCACTGGTCTATGGAGATTCTCAGTCATCCAGGTCATGGTTCCAAAGATGCTTTTACATGAGACAACTGGACGTTCTTTGTTTTTCTTTGAAGATGTTTCGCTTCTCATCCAAGAAGCTTCTTCAGGTGGGAAGCGCAATGTCTTCAAAGAAAAACAAGAAAGTCCAGTTGCCTCGTTAAAAAGCATCTTTGAGACAAGATTTAGCTGGTTATTTGAAACCGATAGATGAATTCGATACTGGTTATACATATATTTCCTCTTCTCCCAGTTCCACTTATGTTCAACTCTCTCATTTTTTGACACCATTTCCGTTCAGATTTTTTTTTTAATTTTTCATGACTGTTTCCTGCTTTGCATTTCTCAGAGCTTTTACAACCATTTCTGTTCTTTATTTTGCACCATTTTCTCTTCCCAATTTCTGCCCCTTCTCCCCGCCGAATCTCTTACTGCTCTGCTTCCATTGCTTTTCTTTCTTTATATTGAAATAAATCAGCTAATAGCTTGGTTTCCATTGGTACTCTAGAGTATGTTAATTTGTTTGGGTCTCCCATTCCCCCCCCCCAATATTACTCCCATTTCGTTCATAACAAAAATGGCTGGTTTTGTTTGTAACATCTGTGGCTATAAGAAAGGCTGCTTCTCCCACACAATCCAATTCATTCTAAATGATCAGGTGATTAGAATCTTTGCTCCAAGTCCCATTATCATCTGACGTTTACTTGGAAAACATTTCCATCTTTACTCTCAAATCGTTGTGAAACCCCAGAAGAAATCAGAATTCTCCTGCTGAAATTCAGTGGGAAATGTCTGAGCTTCAGTAGCACAATGCCAATTTGTTTGGTTTGGGAGGTAGTAGGTTGAACTGGGAATTAAGAAGCAATTAACAAGCATATTGATTTAGATCCAGCACAGGCATATGTAAGAAACCACACCATTTGAACAACCAATCAACAAGAGAACCAATCAGTTGCTCAGAATTTAAATAAAGCTCCAAATGAACAACCAGTCACACGACTAATTGACCACACTGGCACACAAAACATATATACGCTAAAGAGGAATAGGACAAGAAAATCCTGCTGGTAATGTTACCTAGTCTGGTAACGAAACATTTAGAAACTAAATTGAAATAAGCTTGGAGAGCAAACCACTGCCAAAATCTAAAACCCAAGCTACAAGTATTTCCTATTATTTCAAATGAACATAATATCTTGTGACAATCTAAGAAGTGTGACTTTTGATAGAAGTTAATAAGGAAGTCTGGTTAATCTGAGCTTGTTTTTCGGTCTCTTAAGTTTTCAGTATAGGAACCAGATGCAGATTGAAGTATTTTCATTTAGTGTTTCCCCAGTGATGTATATTTTTGTGTACAGGTATCATGTGTGGCCCCAGGGCCATGCTCCAACAGATTATGCCAAATGGCGGACAGCCACAGTGCCGTATCGAGTGGAATGGCAACCACAGTTTGAGCCTTACGTTGTAGTAAGGCGTGATTGTCCCCTCTATGACCAACGGTTTGTAGGCTTTGGGTGGAACAAGGTGTCTCACATCATGGAGCTTGATGCTCAGGTGAGTATGTGGTTTTTGAACGGCCCACTGTTTGTCCTTTTTGTTGAGGAAGACCAGGGCTGAAGGGAATGGCTTCCGATCAGCCACTTCCTGCCTTTTCACAGGAGTATGAGCTGCTTGTCCTGCCCAACGCCTTCATGATCCATATGCCTCACGCTCCTAGTTTTGACATCTCCAAATTCCGCCAGAGTGCTAGCTATCGGAACTGCCTCCAGATCTTGAGGGAAGAATTCCATCAGGACCTGTCCCGCAAGTATGGTGCAGCAGCACTAAAATACCTCACTGCGGAGAGAAGTTTATGAATGGCAACCAGAATACCAAAGGACCGTGTGACCTGCAAATCGACAAGACTCAGACTTCTTGGAGAGACTCACATCAGAAGCTCAGTCCTTCTAGCTATGGTGATCTAATGGTACGGCCATGCCTAGATTGTGAATGGAATTTTAGCCACGGCTGTTGTTCAGGGCTATATTTTGTGGCAAATTCTGTTCTTAGATTAACTAGGCAAATTACATTTCTATGCATCTGCCTCTTTTTACAGATTGTTCCCAGATTAAGAAGAAGTCAGAGAAAAAGAGGGAAAATGTGTGGCTTAAGTGCTCTCCCTTTCTCATGTGCACTGTTTTAATATAGTGCTTGTGTTCACCTACATTCAACAATGGAAAGGAACATTTTTGTTCATAATTGTAGCATTTCTCCTTTTACTGTCTATCAAATAGCAAGGGCTGCCATTACTATTTTCTACAGTGTCTTCTCTTTGCCCATTGTTCTCTAGGCTTTGTTCTTAATGTATTTTGTAAGAGAAGAGGTCCTAATGGCTCCAGTCATAAAGCTGAAAGGGGCTGTCTTGTTCAGTGCAGGAGTCCAATTAAACAGACAGATGATTATTTAGTCTTCGATTGAAGGGAGTCCACCAGACTTCTGAGCATTATAATTGATTTGGACTGTCAAGTGACCTTCAGAAGCAATCTACTTCTAAAACCTGTTGCTGGGTAACACAAGTTAGGGGGGGTGCTGTTCTGCTCTTTGATTTTCCTTTTTCTTTTTTATACATATCAGTTGGCCACTATGGAAACTGAATGGGGAAACTAGATAAACATCTGGTGATGTTACCTAGTTTGGCTAATGAAACATCTGTAAGAAAACAGTCAGGCTCAGAGAGCACCAAGGGCCCCTCAGATAAACCTCTGGTTTGACCTTATTTCTAGCCTCATCCCCTTTTTCCTTGTTTTGGCAATTCCCTGAAAATCAAATTTGAAGCAAGACAATTCCTTTAATGTTGATGTTGATCTTTTTCTTTTCCTACCTGTCTCTGAATATTTCTTAGCATTTGCAAGAGAAACTATTCTGGGTTTCTTAGTTATCTGTTTAATTATGGCCATATTGATTGAAGAGCTTTTTGTGCTTAACCATATTCTAAAACAAGAACCATATGTCATGTGGGGGAAAAAGATTAAATGAAAAGAAATTCACACTACATATTTTGCTGAGAATATATGGCATAAAGGCCCATCTACAGTGATGCTTAAAAAATTGTGAACTCTTTTTGAATTTTCAATAGTTCTGTGTAAATATGACCTAAAATGTTATTTGTTCTCCACCCAAGTCCTAAAACAAGACAGAACCAATTGAATGAGTCAAAATATAATACAGATTCATTGATCTATTGAGGAAAGTGATCCAAAGCCACATATTTAAATGAGTACGAATCTTTGCTTTCAGTAACTATCATGTCCACCATCCAAACCTGGGTAGCAATAACTGCAACTAAACATTTTCAATAACTATTGATCTGTGCTACACACTGTTCTGGTGGAAGTTTAGCCCATTCCTCCTCATGGAATAGGTTTGATTTAGGGTTGTTGGCAGGTTCCTTGAATGAGTTACCTATTTTGGATCTTCCACAACATCAGGACGTTCTTGGCCCTTCCAAACCATTTCTTCTGCTTTAATCACATTTTTGGTTGTACACTTCCTATGTCTTGAGTCATCATCTCGCTGCATAATTCATATTCTCTTGATCTTCCATTGACATTTTTCTGTAGAATTGGGTGGTATAGTTTGGAAGTTATAGTTCAATCAATGATGGCAAGTCATCCTGGTCTAGAGGCAGTAAAGCAGGCCCAAATCATGATACCAGCACTGCGTTTCAGAGATGGGTTAAAATCCTTATTCTGAAATGCAGCATTTGCCTTTTGCCAAACACTTTTCATTCAAGCCAAAACGTTTCTGTTTTGGTCTCATCCATCCACACATTCTTTCAATAGCCTTTGAATTTATCCATGTGGTCTTTCACAAACTGTAGAGAGGCAGCAATGGTTTTTTGGATAGTAGTGGCTTTTTTCTTGCAACATTGCCATAACATACCACTGCTATCCAGTGTTCTGTCATGCTATTCATCAGTGCAAGAGAGGTCTGTGGTTCCTTAGATGTTTCCTCTTTGAGACTTCCTGGAATATTTCACACCTTGCTCTTTGGATGATGCTTGGCCAATAACTCCTGGCGAGCGTAACAATAGTGTTGAATTGTCTCCACTTGTATATGATCTGCATGATAGTGGACTGGTGGAGTACAAACTTTTTGGAAATAGTGTGATCTTTTCCAGCCTGGTGAGCATCAACTACTGTTTTTCGAAGGTCTTTAGAAATCTTTGTTTGAGCCCTGACACACATCTACAACCCTGTGCTGTGAAGATCATAGAATTCTGTTTTATAAATAAGGCAGAATTTTCCATGCTCACATCTGATTGTCATCACATTGATTTAACCACCAGACTGTCTCTTCAAATGAACTGACCATCCTAGAGTTTCATATACTTTTGCCACACACAAATATGTAGATTTGGATCATTTTTCTCAATCTATGAATGAACAAATATGTTTTTGACTCATTCCTTTGTATTCTGTTTAGTTTTAGGATGTGCGTAGGATGACCTAGAACACATTTTCGATCCTGCTTATGCAGAAATACTCAAAATTCAAGATTTCACAAACTTTTAAGCACCGCCGTAATACTGAGTTCTTGAATTAGGCTTCACCAAGCAGATGGTCTCAAAGAATTTAATAAGGCATTTTTGAAGTAAAGTATTCTTTCTGTTGTCTCTTTTTATTGTTCCACCCTCTAAAAGTGGTGGTCATGCTGTTATGCCCCACAGAAGCTGTTTGACTTCTGCACTCACGAAATCACCTTAGTGCAGCTATAATTTGGGTATGCTCAGCACTGCCAAGCAAACTTTTTCTTCTCCATGGAGGCAGGTGAAATTCATCCAAGGCCCTTCATATTTCCCATCCCTAAATTACAAGAGTTCCCTGCTCCAGGGATGGAGCTAGTGTTTCAATTTGTAGGCAGCTGAATCTTTGAAGCCTTGGAAGTCTTCTGCACACTGCCATCTGTATAGCTGCCTAGGCAATGACTGTCAAAACGTCTGTTCTTTGAATGGAAAAACCTAGAGTTCCAAGTTAAAGATGGTAATCATTTGGCTTTCAGTGCTTCAGATGTTATTAAAAAGAAGTGATTTGGGACATGTGTGAGCACGAAAGCATCTTCTGCTCATTAAAGCAGCATTGTCCTCATGATCATGTAGCTGCAGAAGTCTCCTGGAAATAGAAGTAGCTACTTTATTGAGTCACAGGCAGTTTCTATATTTGTACTGCTGTGTATTCTGAAGCACATCTCCTGAATCTGATCGAAGGATTGCACAACCCTTATAATAATGTGCTTTTAATTAATGCTGTACTGGATTGTGTGTTGGGAGCAGCTTCTACCCAGCACTTGTTCATAGTTATGAAACACTGGATCACAAGGAGTTGGTTCTTCAGTTACTATTTATATAATTTAAACTGATTTCTCACTAAATGTAAATTGTGTATCTTGAATTTTCTAACAGTTCCTTTTTATCTTTGTGTTCTGGAGAATCTCCAGTACTTTCTGCTGCTAGACTGTTTCTTCTGATTTTTCTGGTATTAAACTGGAATGTAAAAGTGATGGGACTGAAGTGTTCCATCCTAATTTAAAATGGACTCATATAAATATTGACTCTAGTCCAAGTTGAAAATATAGAGAACTGGTCATATTTCTTGCCCCTTTTTATAAAAAAAAAATAAAGTTTTTAAAAATTACTTTTCAAGCCTTTGATTGGAATTGTGTGGTTATTTATTGCTAAAGAACCCTAAACTAAATGATGACTGAAACAACAAATAGTAAAATTATTCCCATTTTTTCTTGAGGAAAATCTGGTAGTTTTTGCTGCACAAAGAGCTCTGGGTGTTAAGTTATCCTTGTTCAGTTTTCCTACTTCATTAATGCATTAGTGCTAAATTTAAGGCAAGACAGAATGGAAGTCAAAAATATAAAGTACTAAATTATAATTGGGAAACTGGTGATCCTTCATTTGCCCCCATTACACTGCTGGCCAGGGATGATGGTAAGTAGAAGTCTATCAATCATCTGTGGCATCATAAATTGCCTGTCCTTGAACTACTGAGAACTGCTGGAAGGATAAAACCACAGGTTAGGAAGGCATGGAAAATTCTGCCTCCAAGATGCTGTTATTCCCAGAACCTCGCTTCAAACTACAGGCAATAATAACAACCTGGTTCATATCAGTCCACTGGCCACTCTTTTCAAAATGGCAGGTACTTGTAATGTGCTGTGTGTATATACAACTTGGGGAGCTGAGCTACCAAATGTTTAGTCTTCGTATATTGTTTTTTTCCCCAAAAGCCATTTTAGGTCGCTGTAATTGAGATAAAACAAAAACAAAACATACACCCTCAAATGCAACACTGTTTTGACAAGGAGATAAGAGATGCAGAAAACCAAGCTTTTATTCACGCTGTCCTTCAAAGTTGTTCTTCACTCATTCTGCTGAAGGGCTATGATTTTTTTTTTCAAATTTTGTTAACAGCTTAGAAAGGAAAATACAAATTATATAATATCTGAGTGATTATAATAAAACAAAATTAGCATAGCAGGCAAAAATCTCATGTAAGATTTGTGAACAAGAAAATATGACTGGGGGGGATTCTCCAATTAGGTAGTTGGGAAGATAAAAATAAACACAGCAGACACAGTAGTATAACTAAATCAGTTTTTTTCACACATACCTTATTTATAAGGATGTAGTAAAGGAAAATGGGATTTGGAAAGAGGAACTA
Organism: Protobothrops mucrosquamatus; assembly: GCF_001527695.2. NCBI lineage: Eukaryota > Metazoa > Chordata > Lepidosauria > Squamata > Viperidae > Protobothrops > Protobothrops mucrosquamatus. The sequence continues at coordinate 51,795 of NW_015389435.1, read as the reverse complement.
AGTTGAGAAGAGAGCCACAAATATTGCAGTTAGAACACAACATTAAAGCTAACAGGGATTAGGTTCCCTAACAAAAGGGAATTCAGGAAGGGATAGAGGGAAATCTCTATGTCAGATTTAAAAAACAGAAAACCAGCTTCAGTGTTGGTAAATGAGTTGTGCTTATGTACAGGCTAAAAACCTGCTGGGCAAACTTCTCCAACTCTCAAGATAAATAGCCCTCCATCTACTTAGCTTCTAAAACTCAACTGATGATCTATCATGAAAGTATAAAAACTGGACCTGTGCAGTTTAAACATGATTTGAAAGAAACACTTTGAACCTCACAATAGTGTAAGACCTCTTGGCCATTCATTAAAGCAACTTTGTTTTGATTTCCATTGCAAGCTTAAAATTAAGGTGCCACTGCTTTAAGAATCACATTAACAGTAATGAATCAACTCCTTAAATAGCTGCATTTTTTTCAGGCTCAATGGAAGTACCCATTAAAAAAATCATGTTCACTTTGACAAGCCACCTTTAAAAGCTGTTTTTCTTAATTCATGACCTGTTAGCAGGGATATAAGCTCTCATCTTCTATGACAAACAAAACTTGAGACAATAGATTTTATTGTTTTATTTAGTAAAATGTTAAATAAATACAAATTGATCATTTAGTCTGTACCCTCTTTTTCTTCCCAGTTTAATAGACTGAAAACTAGACACGACGTTACCAAACCCACAAGGGAGTGGAAGGCTACAGAAAGAAGGCAGCAAAGAGACTGAAAAATCATTATGAGCACCAGGCTATTTCTTTTTTATCTTAATCTCCCTCAAAAAAAGCAAAAGCAAAACCCTTGGCTAAACCAAGTCATGTATCTGTATACCATTCACAGGGTGACCATCTGTGAAACTGAGGTTGCACCCAATTCATGTAAATAAAGTCTTACAAACGATATAAGAGCTGGGTTGCAGAGGCAGTACAAGTGTAGTTGAGTTTAGTTGGAACATACATTGGAGAAGGTAAGGTATGGAGTGGCCAACTGCTGGCTGCATGAGGCTGTGTGTTCCTGAATGTGATTCCAAAGTTGGATATGCAAGGCTGGAGACTTACTGCTGGAAAAGCAAAAATGGAGTTTTCCGTGAGGTCAGCCACTTTTTTTTATCACAAACCAATTACTGTAAGGAGTCCTGTTCCAATTATCAAAAAATTGTGTTATAAGCAATTGAATCATGTCTTAAAATAAAGATACACAGGTGATTCATAAGGAAGTCAGCAGGAATATCTCTATAACTGCAAAACTGAATAAATTACAAAATAAGATACAAATTAGTGTAACATTAAATACATCATGTGTACTTGACAAGGAAGCCTAAATAAATTAGCATTTAACTCCTTTTTTTAACTAAACCAAGAGTTTCCTACTTAAGATACCAAAATTTCAGCCCTGTCTTAATTCCTATTGGAATTAATTCATGCCTAATATTCATAATACAAATTAGCGCTAATGAGATTTTTCCTTGGTGTTTTAAGGCAGGGGTCCCCAACCCCCGGTCTGTGGACCGGTACCGGGCCGCAGCATGCCAGGGCCGCACAAACAAGCAAAGCCCCTTCTGTGGGATGCAGACAGCACATAAAGCCACGCCCCCTCGAGTCCGCGGAAAAACCTCTCCACATAACTGGTCCCTGGTGCCCAAAAGGTTGGGGACCTCTGTTTTAAGAGATACAATCATGAAGGGGGTACCTCATTCTCCAAGACCTACCTTTATTCCACAACAAGAGTAGAACAGTTAACAGAAAAGTTTGGTGTACTCCTTACTGAAGTATCAGATTCTCAGAACAAGACCCTTCACAGTGATCCAACTACCATGTTCCTGACATCAAGGCTGATATGTAAGTATATAGCTTACAAAATACAAAAATCACCGAGATATTGGAGAAGAAGGGAAATAAAGATAAGAACTCATCAAGCATTTCCAAAGAGCACTGTTTCTATATCTAAATAACGTAGATAGCAGATGTAACACCCCAAACTTTGCTTTTATTGCCTTCAATATGTAGAGGGAAATTTGCAAAGGAAAGACTCCTTTGTGATATTAAATCGGGGTTCTAAATTGCATGGAAAGCCTTTATTGGGTAGAGGAGCATCTCAGCAATCTTCTACACATAAAGAATGGTGAAAAAGGATTACAGAAGAGAGACACACTGCTTCCTTCCAAGTGTTTAACGTTTTGTGAATATTTGAAGACAGTTATTTACAATTCTAGTGGAATAGAATTGACTCCTTGGCAGGGTTCATACTTCACGCTAAACCAAATCTTGCTGAGTAAATCATAATGTCTGATTTGTATACAGTAAGCCAAAGCCACATTATGGCTTACATGTGATGTGTAACTCCAAACATTCATTTTAAAGATCTTGTACTTTACAAAGGAGACCTTAGATAAACTGAGGTAGAATAAGGGTTGGAGACAGGGAGATATTTAATGCTAAATACTTATTTCAGTAACAATGATTTTTAAAAATGGAAGAGCTGTGTAGAGCTACCCTAAAAATGGAAAGGCATCTACATAAGACAACAGCCAGTTATTATCCATTCTTAGAGATGCAATACATTTATCAATATTTGAACAACATTACAGAACCTTAAGGTCTCTCATGATCACCTGTTAATGGGAAGACACATTGGGAAAGAACTAGGCCACTCTGCTTTTGTGTTCAACTATATCACATTGGTAGAGCCCAGGAATTAGCGTAACTTCATAACTTATGTACAAAAACTACATAAATCAGTTGGAGGAAGGAATCAACCCCCCTTTTTATGAGGCATTTGTGTTTTTTCTGAACCAAATTCACTAGTGGGACCTTCTTGCTTTCACTTATTGTCAGAGCTGAGCTTTTTTTGTGGGGGGGGGAGGAAATAAACAACTATAAAGAGGAACAAAATTTGTAATTCTAGGATTTGTAGCGGAGGGTCATACATTAACTATACACTGTAATTCTGAATTGATCAGAGCACCTGTCTTAAGTAGGAACTTTTAAAAAAAGAAAAGATTGTAGAATGACTAAGAATGCTTTGCTATGTGTTCACATTTTAAAGGAAATCAATGGATTAAAGAGGATCAAAATCTTAAAATAAAGGGGAATCACAATGTTAAGCAATGGGGAAGCATGCTGCTGGCCTACAGCTGCATCACAAATCTGCGTTTGCACAATTATTTGATACAATTTTCCAATAGATTAACTGCACCAAGTCCCACAATGGACCAGCCCATCTAATCAATTCTTTCATTTTTTTACAATATAAATCAAAATATTTTTTTTAACTCCAAACTACTTCCTCACATGTTCACAGTGAATTCCATGATATACAGCACCACACATTTATAAGAAAATGTATTGTGATATATTGATACAGCTGACAAGATATAAACAGCCAATGTGGCACTGAGCAGAGGCTGTAGAAAATTGAGGAGGAGGAGGAGAAAACCAAGACTAATTGCAAGCCACTAGCATAAGCATGGTTTCTCTTTTCTAATGATGTTTCTGAATATTTCTCTGACATAGTGCTGACATGAAGTGTTATCAGAAACACTGAACTTGGTAATTCTAGCTAATAAAATAATTTACAATGACAATCTTATCTAACAAAAAATCTTTTCTGTGGTTCCCTTTTATTTTGAGAGCAATCCCTTGCATTGAAGAAAATCTAACATCCATTAGATCATTGCACATTTTTTTTTGTTCAATAAAACAAATATTTATCCATTCTGTAAATATGGAAGAATCCTCCTATAAAGTCCAAATTTTATTTTATATTTTGTGCTGTATTTTCAAAACTCAAATCTATGAACAACATTTTGTTTCTGGATACTGAGAATTCAGAATAGCCTGCTAATGATTGTTTTCCTCTCTTTCCCTTCATCTTAACTGGTTACAATTCTAGGCCAGGAGATGCAAAGAAAAGTATGCATGTATAAAATTGCAGAATGATAAACTGACAACAGCCTTATTCATAATATCAAATAGTGCTGGGTGACAATCTTACTAGTCAGAAGACAAAAGATTTACATCCAAAACAGATTTCCAATACATGGGAGACTTGCCTCAAGAAATCATATCCTTCATACAATATGAAACTGGAACCCAACACTTTTTTATGCTTCTTTATAAACAAGTTACCCTTCCTTTCTGAGGCAGACTCAAAATGTTGTTATTCACAATTTACAACATACAGAGAATAACTTCCCATGGGGTCACTGTTTCAGCCTTTAAGTCACATTTAGCAGGAAGAGTAGTTCTGCATTTATTCCACTTCCCTGTAAAGGACAGGAAGTGACCGTGGCCACTATACTTCAGTCAATTCGAAGTGAACTCATGATCCAGGGACCCAGCAAATGGGAATAAACTAATATTTGAGATCTTGTTCGCTGTCATCAGCAGAGAAAACTGGCCAATTTCATTCATTCCTTTTTCCCAAAAAGGTGTCTAAACCTAAAAGGGCTAAAAGCTTGTCAACTCATCATACATGTAATCTTGCTTGCTAAAACATCCCAGGCAGGCAACAATATCAAAATGGTTTATTAAATGGTTGGCTTACTAAGACACAAAATTTACAAACTTGTGATTCTAGTAATATTTGCTCTGTGCATTCTTGTGATAATATTGTATACTCAGAGCAGCTGTCAATCTGATTGGCTGTCTTTCATTTATACCCATTAATGACATATAATCTTTGGAAATATGCTAGCTTCACTACAAAATATCAAGAGTTGACAGTAAAGCCTGACATTTCAAATGTAAAGCAAGTTCTGATTGACAGGATTTTTTTTATTTTTCACTAATTAACTTGAGAATGAACGATCAGTTGCTGGGCTCTAAAAGTAAGAAGCCTAATTAAAAATGACTAAAGCTTCAGGGACAAGAATGGAAGCCACAAGAAAAACAGAACTGCTACAATAACTAGCGAACTTGAAATGAATGTACAAATAAAGTGCATAATGATGCATAGATCTTTAATGTAGAATAAGCGCACCTGTACCACTAGTGATTAGCAGAAATAAGAGTTCTGCTAACATGTATCCAGATAATGTTTGGGTCCACATTGTCATGATTTAGTGACATGAGTTCTGCCACAAAAAACATGTTGGGTGATTGCACTGATATATACAAAACTGGCTATTTCAAGCTTACAGATTTGATGTCCAGCATCAGCCTTTTGATCATTGCAGGATTAGTTTGACAATTATCTTAAAAAGTAAGATAAAGAAGTGTTATCCCTCAGCTTAGGTGCTATATTGCAATAGAATAAAAATGATTAATGCTGTCAATGCTATTCTCTGTGCTTTTACAGAGAGAAAAAATCCCCTTAGTTTAAAAAAATGGTTTCAGCTCAGATTCAGTTTTAATTGTGAAGGCTATTTCAATGGCATGACAATATCAAGATATCCACCCCAAGGCATTTTCAAACTGAAACCACAGCATTATGGCAATACCAGAAATAAAATCTGTTTTTTTTTCTTTTTAAAAAAAATCTAAGTACACAGAATTTACTCCAGTTCTGACACCTTTTTAATAGAAATCACTTGTTTAGGAAACAAATAGCACTTTTTGTAATTTTTTACAATGTTTCTTACCTTGATCTTATTTTAAGTAACACTAGGAAGACCTCAATATCTTTTTTCTTTTTTTAATTTAAAAAAAGTTGTTTTTCCCCAGATACAAAGATTTGCCCTTGCATAAAAAACAGTGCCCAAAACGATGACACACGGACTCACAACGACTCACTGTATCTCACTGACACTATTACTTCTAATCTATACCATGCAAGGTCCCATCTACCTTTTTATTGGACTGTCAGCCTGAAAAAAAAAAAGAGTTTTTTTCTATTCCTTACATTTGTAACCCAAAGAGAAAGGAACGAAGGAAACAGGCATTTTACCTATTTGGGCAATACATTAGGGACATGTGTTGTGCTGTTTGGGATACTGTTTTTGCTGGACAAATGTACCAAAAAGAGAAAAAAAAATTCTTTTCACTCATGGCCTGCTTTATAAAAATGCAGGCTGATCATATTAGTCTCCTTCCCTACCTCAGTAAAAGCTTCCTTCTTAATGTAGCAACTAAATCAACAATGCATTTTATTTGCATCTGAATATATTTTCTGAATGCATTAAGAGAGAGAAAGTGGGGGGGAGGGACGACAACCCAAAGCTGCCAGTCTAGTAATCTTCAGCCTTTTGGATACTTACTGAAAAATCCTTCCTGATCCTTTGTTGTGTTTTTCTGAAAAAAACAGTGGTAAATACTGCTTACTAGATAAAAGTTTTTATCCCCTCCCCCATCCCCCTTTTAAGATACTAGGATTTGTTAATTCTTATTTTTGCATTTTTGGTTTAGTAGTATGGACAATTTAGAAACAGAAAAAGCCCGCAGGCTCTTTGGATTTGAAGTTCCCCTAGCTAAACAAAAACTGGCCTATAGATAAGATCTGAAACCTGCTGCTCCCTGCTCCCTACCCCCAAATAAAAATAAAAAAACAAACCTATAGTGGCTGTGGAGGCTGCTGCAGGCACACTCTGGTGTAAAATATAGAGAGTAAATATCTTATTTAACTTGGCATGGTGCTGGCTAAGAACCTCCAGCTGGCACTATTCATGTAACATGGTCCAAACTTTGCACGTACACACAGAATAAGAAGGATCAATTGGCAAACTTGGTGCCGCCCGGCACGAGCATCTTCATACTCTTTCTGGAACTAAAGAGTTTCTTGTATTTTCCAGAAGAAATCCATTTCCTTTTCTAGAGGGTCTGTTATGTTCTTCTGCTTTGCTGCCATCTCCTCAGGCTCCTTCTTATTGTGCTCTGTTATTTAGTCTCATTGCCCTTCTTACAGTTCACCATGCAGCTCTGGGAGGGGGAAGAGGCTGGGGCGGAGGTGGCCGCTGTCACGTTACTGGCGGAGTCCGTGCCATTGGAGATGGCTGCTGAACTGCCCTCAGAGTTTATGGATTTGGAAAGGTTGATGCCTTGGATGAGGCGAATTAACTGTTTTACCTTCTCCAACGAACTGTGCATTTCCTTCTGTTTTGCCAGGATTGTGTTCTTCATTTCCATACATTTCTGAAGTGAATCAGAACATTAATCTTAGTGAGTACATTGCTAAAAAAAGCCTGAACTAATACAAATAAAGAAGGCAAAATGTGAAAATGGTATGCAAAACAAACTGCATTTAGCTCAAATGGACTTACATTTATAGAAATATCTTTTTTTTAAAAAAAGAAACATTTTTGCTTGCGTGTAGCTCTGTGTACATCTGATTTAAAGTTATGTTTGTGCTATACTGTAGATAACAATAGAAAGATACTGTACTTAGTAATGTGAAATAATCAGTTGTGGATTCTCAGTTTTAAAAAGCAAGTTAAACACTGAAATATTCCCTTTGAATAGCTGAAATTTCTTTCTGTCCGTCTATGACATATTTCTGATTTACCATACACACACCTTGATTCAACAGGAACAATCTGTGCAAGAAAATAAATTTCTATACAAAAGCTGCAAAGATAGCATATGATGCATATTTCTATATTATGTCTAATCACTAGATGAACAGCAAGTCCATTATGACTATGATAGTTATCTGTTTTGGAGAGTAGAAGAGGTACAGTCTAAATTTGTGTGGCTAGTACAAGAATACTTTGCAGTATATCTCTGGTTTAGAACATAAACTGATTTTCTTCTCACAAGTTTCATAGAAAGGGAAATAACAAAACTGATAATTTGAGCTGCCAGAAATGGCAACAAATACTTTATATATTTGGTTTTTTAAAAATAACTCATATAATCGTCCATCTTATGTACCATAGCCCTGGGTATCTCACAGAACATAAACAGTCTAACTACAAACCATTGGAAGACTTGAAAGAGTGGGTACAGACTGTCATGAAGAAAATGTATGTGAATGCTAGGAATCAACGACTTGCTGGTACATAACTAATCAATCAATTTAACCAGAGTCTAATCAAGGTTCCTTGTATGTGAAACCAGTGTGTTTTCTTGAAATGGAGTGGGCTTCAAGAGATGTTAAAATAAATAGAATGTGAAAAATGACTGTCTTTGAGCCTACAAAGTTCTTATTAGCTAATTAGATATCTTCCCTCTTCTCCAGGAACTCAAGGCAGCTTTTATTTATCTCCATAAAATAGACTGGGATGAGACCAAAGGACTGGCCAAAAATCATACTGGAATTTTCCATGATTAATTGCAAACAACTAGTTTTTTAAAAATATAAAAAAGACTAGTAAAATTGGAATTTGTATTAATATGGCTACTTTTTTTTAAAAAAAATGAAAATATATCCTTTTCATTTATACATTTAGAAATTAATTCAAATATGATACAATTTTAATATGGAGAAAGAGTGGAAATATTAAAATATCAATGCTCTTACCCAGTGCCAAGATCTAGATGGAAGGCTGCAAGTAAACCCTAGCAAGACTAAGTGGCTGTGGGTTTTGTGTACTCCAAGATCTGGTAAGTTACCATCTTTAACTTTGGATGAGGTTATGTTGGGAGTACAGTACAAAGAATATGGAATAGGTACAAACTCAGGCTGTGCCCCAAAATGCCTTTATTGGTTTCAGCATAAGAAGCATTTTACAGAAAAGAAATGGTGGGCCAAGAGAAATGGTTAACATATCAAGATTTGCTGGTACAAAAACATGGAGAGCTTAAATGAAGTTAAGAGATCAATTTACTGCAAGGGATTTAGTATGCAATGGTTTTCACATGTACAATTAAGAGACTTAATATAGATAAAAAGTAATTGAAATTGAAAAACATAAAAAAGAATTTGAAACTGAATTGTATACAAGTAACAAATATGTGATTGCTGAAATGTATAAACTTTGCTGAGATTGAAAGAAAAGAACAAATTACAGAGTGCATGATAAATGCAAGTGAGTTGTCAAGCACCCGAATTGCGATTTGGGTTGAAATCAGGGGTCCTTGGTGCTCTCTAAGCTTGGTTGTTTTCTTGCAGACATTTCATTACCCAAACTAGGTAACATCATCAGTGCTAGTAAGGAGTGTTGTTTGCTGTCAGTTTATATTCTAGTGGCTTGCCCTGCCAGTGTTGGTGGGGGTGGTCTTGGTGGTTCTTTGGTTGGGCTGTTTAGTGCTAGCTAAACAGTTCTTTGATTGGGTTATTGCTCAGAGAGCACAAGGACCCCTCATCTCCAGATTGATATGAGGTAAAAAAAATAAATCCTCTTTTCATGGTTCTTAGTGAAAAGCAAAGAGGTATAAACAAATGATTACCTGGCAATGGTTAATACTTACTGTTATAGAATTGCTGAGTTGTTTGACTTTCTGTTCTAATTGTTCCCTTTCCTGCTTTAAATCTGAACTCCATTTTAATAATTTCTGTTTTTCCTCTTCTTTTGCTGTGGAAAAGAGGTTATTAGTTGTACTATATAGATATGCTCTCTCATCAATTTTTTTTACACTGGACCACCATTCAATGGCTGTGATTGCGATGCTGCATTATTCCTGATGTTGCAGATGGATTCACTAGTGTTTACGAGCAAGTCCTGAAGTTACAAATATTGCAGCACCACGGCAGTCGTTCGCCCTTACAAGCAACTTGAGTGGCACTGCAACATTCACCCTATTTCCTCCCCCCACTCCTCCCAACTGCTTCCCCCTCCCTTCCTGCTGCGCCAAACTCACTTACCTTACAAAAATCCTCTCTGCCGCGGTTTCTTTCCCTTTGAAGGAGAGGAGAGTCGGCGTGGAAGTGTTTTTTGCACCGAGAATGGAAGTTTCTGGAGTCTGTGATCTCGCGCAAGTGTTTGAAGTTGCGCCAAATCACGGATCTCAGAGACTTTCATTCTCTATGCAAAAGGTGCCTGTCTCCTGCTCCTGCCCCCAACTCCTTTCTGCCTGACAGCAAGCCTGAAGCCAGCTGAATCCGGCGTGGCAGGAAGGGAGGGGGAAGCGGTATCTTAGTGGCTCGGGGAGATCTTGGGGGCCTGTTCCATCACTAGGCCCTCCATGGCCTTCCCCACCCTGAGATACCTCATGTTTTCTTAACGAGCCGCATGCATTTTAACGAGCAAGAGAGTGATCTCGCTAAAGGAACGAGATTCACTCTACGAGTTTTTTGAGTTATGAGTGGAATGGGCAGGCTCCATTACACTCGTAACTCGAGGACTACCTGTAGAATAAACATTCTGATCATTTTTCCCAAAAAAATCAAGCCAAAGACTTACCTGTTTTGTATGCAATATATGAATGAACAATTGCTAAAGTCCCTGGCCATGGAATTGCTTCTTCTTTCTTCAGCATCTGAAAGAAAGAAGGGTGAACATTTGGCTGACATATTCTACTTCTAGGGAAGATTCTTGATATAGCCGTTAAAATCATTCTCAATATGTACATTCATAGTTGTCTTCTTAGAATTGTTGTATAAAGTTAAACAACTTTAACTTCTTATAAGATTTATTGCTAGGCCCACTCCTGCATAAGAAGTTGGATTGGGATGGCAGGAAGTAGAAGGTTCACTAAAGAAAAGAAATGAGCAAGGGTATATCTAAGCACTAAAAGCACCTGGTTGCATAGTGGGTGTAAATTCTGCTAATGAATGCACAATTCACAAACCAAATAAAATAAATGTACTAAAATGATATATAATTGTGTTTTGAGGAAAATAGAGGGATGGAAGATATAGCCCTGCTGCTATGAAGTTGTTAAAGGAGCTTAGATTATTGCCACTCCAGAGGCCTCTAAATAAGGACACATATTTTAAATACTATGAATTATAAAACATTCATAAAATAACAAAACAGTAGCAGGCTGGCAGGAATTGTGTTATTAAACATTAACCCATAAGTGCCTATGATAGTGACAAGCCTGCTTTGCCTGACTCAACAACAGCTCTGCCAAGGAAGACAGATTTTTTTTTTCCAAAATAAGTAACTAAATGCAATTGGAATATTGGTTAAATTTCTTAACAAAGCATTATTTAGGTGGAAAAAGACATCAAAACTCTCCCCAAGGGAGTAATCATTTCATTTACTGCATGCAAAAAAAACCTCCTCCACAAGCTTCTGAAAAGCCCTTAAAAGTATTAACAGTATGAAATACTCTTTTGTTTTTTACTCCCACAAAGGGGGCCAGCTAAATCACAGCCTCAGCAATTTTATACATTCCTGAGAATCTACAAACCTTTCCTGCTGTGAATTATAAAAAAAAAACGAACTGGAATGAAAAGGCAACATATATCTTATCTTACATTTTCAGTAAAGAGGATAATGACTTTCTGACTCACAAACTGCTGTTGTAAGTAGCTCAAATACCAAATGCACTGGATTTTCAGAAAGAAAGTAACATTACAATATATGAAAATGTTTTTTGTCATGGTGTTACATCTAACCGCTGTCATCGTGTGGATATTAATTTGGCAGTCACTCGGAAGGGTGGCCCTTGTTGCTGTGATACCAACTCTTGGAAAACTGTCTCCCTAGTCACAAAGCTTGCAATGATCTCACAGCACTTTCATTTTTCCATGTAATACTTGTTTTTGTTTTTAAAAGCTATTATTATTTTGTTATTATGTACATATTTTAACCTGTGTATATTGCTTGGAAGTTTACTGCACACAGACACTATTTAAATTTATAAATGAATAGTGATGAATCTCTTAAACTGAAGTAGCAAATAGAGAAGGGAGTTTAGACACATCTGGATATCACAATCACTCTTTATTGATCTTCTTCATACCATAATGGGATATATATTTGCTTGCAAACCCAGCTATTTCTTTGCAGAGCCAAATCCCACATGAAAGACTGAAAGAAAAACTGACAAGTGTTTGGGGAAGTATTGGACATTTTGGTACGTGAGTCTCCCATAAATGTCCTTTGTTGTGAGATTATAGTGTTATGTCTGATTATATAGATTTCTTTAACTGGCTTGGAAATAATGGATTTTCTGACATACAAATTAAAACTTTAATGTAGGTGGAGAGGGGAGAAATAGTTATGAATAATGATGCAAGAGATAATTTATAGGTCAAAAAAAGATTTTGTCAATGTTTCTGACTTTGCGTCTGACAACTAACCATAGTATTATGTTATGACATAATAATGGCAGAAAAAATCCTGCAATGTAGAAAACAAAGGCAACCTTATTAAGGAATAAGCTAAGAGCTGCAAAATTCATTTAATTTAGGAATGCCTAATGATTTCTAGATAAGCTATGTTTTATAGGCCAGTTCTTCTAACTCTACGTAAACCAAATGAAAACTTTTTTTTATCTGCTACAGACAACCCTTTTTGGTGCCTACTCTTTTGTGTGAAACAATACCTGGTCTTGACATTTGGGACAAATCCACATGCCCTTAGGGATAGTTTTCAGAGGTGGGTCTAGACAGTCCAAGTGATATACACGTGAGCATGTGTCACACATAAGTAGCTGGCCACTTTTCCTGCAAACACTGCAAAAATCTTCATGGATATCACCCTATAAAATAAAGGAAAACAGGGAGAAAGGTTTTTTTTTAAAAAAAAAATATTTGCAATCTATATTAAAAATTAAAGTAAAGTGTATGCATGAGAGAATCCTATGTAAGAAAGAAAACTACCCAAAGTATAACTTGTTCCATGTTCATCGTAAAAATTATTATGAAAATTTGCTACATAGTTTAAGATATACCACTTTTTCTAGTAGACTTGTCAAGCAAGAACATTATTTCTTTTGTTTCTATTGTTTATGAATTCAGTCCAAAGACAGATCTATCTGTTTCTAGTTTAATTAATCTGGGATATCAGTAAAAGAGCAACCAAAACAGATCTCTGTGATAAATACTTCTCAGCTGAAATATGTGAAGTTGCTAGACTAGAGTTACTGTGTTAATTCATGGATACCTTTATATCACAGACATTTTAATTTTAGCATATTATACAAATATAAAGATTAAAAGAAGTCAAAACAGTATGATTTATGTTGTTTGCTTAGCTAGTATTCTATGACTATCACTAAGTATTTTGCATCTTATGATTTATGATGAAGTGTTGTATTTTATGATTTATGATGAATGTATTTTCATGTTGTTTATGATCATGATTATCACTATTACTTTTATGTACACTGAGAGCTTATGCACCTGAAACAAATTCCTTGTGTGTCCAGCTACTCTTGGCCAATAAAGAATTCTATTCTAAAATAACAAGGTAAGAAGAGTGGAAAGGATATTACTATACAATATTCTTTTTGATGAGCTGAAGGCAATTCTGACAAGTTGCTACAACTTTCTAAAATTCTACCAATTTAGAAGTAAATAGTAAGATCTGTAAAAGTAGCCTATTCTCTATAAAATATGGCATTCCATAGGAACTTGAATAGTGGTAAATGAGCTGATTCACAGCTTGCAAACTGGTTCTGAATTATATAAGCTATTTCACATTATCCTTAAAACAATGGTAGGCTACCTTTATTATGAGTAATGTATTAAATAATGACAGAGAATCAACCATTTGGGAGATGGGATTACTCCCAAGCATTGGCTAATTAATTAAACTTTTTAACTACATGAAAATCAATGCTTCATACTCTGTAGGTAACATCTTTAATTTCCAGCACGAGTATGCTATCTTGACCTATGAATTATCTGGTTCCACAAATACAATGCAGCAAATGAGTGATGAATTCCTAGGGCTCAATTTAAGTAAGAAATATTGGGGATGAGAGATTAAGTTTAAAAAAAACCTCTCAGGCCTATCCCTGATCTCCCCTAACCCCAATTTTATCCAATTGATCACAGTTGAGGCCAAAAGTTCCATTGCTAAGCAACACTGTTGTTAAGTGAGTTTTGTTCCATTTTATAACCCTTCTTGCCACATTTGTTAAGTAAATCACCACAGTTGTTAGAAACATGGGCGTTAAGTGAATCAGACTTCCCCTTTGCTTGCCAGAGGGTCGCAAAAGGGGATCACATGACACTGCAAGCATCATAAATACATGCCAATTGCCAAGCATCCAAATTTTGACCATGTGATTATAGGGATGCTGCAACTGTCATTTTTTTTCCAGTGCCATTGTAACTTCAAACGGTCACTAAACGAATGGTTTTAAATCAAGGACTACCTCTACATAAAATCAGTTTCACAAAAATTAAGGGAGGTTGGGCAGGGTTCAAATGATAGGGGAATCAGTACTCTTAACTTGTACAGTCATGTGAAAAAACACATAAACCCACATAAAGTGTTTTCTTTTTTAATATTTAGTATTATTATTTTAATCTTCATTCAAACAGTATATAAAAGTGATGTGACTGAACAAAAAAGCTATGAAAACTGTTTTTGCATTCATTTATTCAACAACAAAAAACCGGATATACCATTTCTTTCTGTGGAAAAAACAACCTTGGCTTTAATACCTGGTATTGCCCCTTTTGGCAGAAACAGCCTGAAGTAGGTGATTCTTTATAACTGTCTAGAGCAGGGGTAGGCAACCTTGGCTCTTTTATGACTCGTGGACTTCAACTCCCAGAATTCCTGAGCCAGCCATGCTGAGGGGAAAGGGAGAGGTTTCCATGCTGGCTCAGGAATTCTGGGAGTTGAAGTCCATGAGTCATAAAAGAGCCAAGGTTGCCTACCTCTGGTCTAGAAGTTTCTAGCATAGACTGGGAAGAACTTTTCCCCCAATTTCTCTACGCAGATTTAGGGTCATTGTCACGCTGAAAGATCCATTTTCAGTTGAGCTTCAGTGTTCTGACAAATGATCTCACATTATCTTCAAGTACCAATGAAAAAATTCTAATGGATTCTATGGTGCTGATATAGCAAAGCTTTAATCACCATGCTTTATGGTTAGTAAGGGTGAAATGTCTTTTGGTACTGTGCCAAATAACTCATCTTTGCTTTTTCTGTCCGGAGCACATTATTTCAGAAGTCTTTGTCTTTAGTCTAGGTGTTCACGAGCAAATTTTAGTCTTGCCTTGGGGTTCTTTTCGGACAGCAAATTTTTCCTCCTGGCACTCTTCCCCAAATGGGACAACTTGCCACAGCCTACTCTCCGTGGCCAAAACACCACAGCCAACTCACCGCGGGAGAACTCAGTGCAGGACAATTCAACAAATACAAAAGTTAAATTAATTTCAACAGAACAGTGGCCAATAATAATAAAATAAAGTGAATCCAAAAATAGAAGAGTTACAATAATTTTGATGAAAACGTTGTCACCAATAATAAAAATAATTGATTGAAACAATTAATACAGAGTTGAATTGTTTTGTGACGAGTTTGCTACGGCAAGTTGTTCCATGGTGAGTTGGTTGTGGCGAGTTAGTTGCAAGTTGGCTGTGGCGAGTTGGCCATGACGAGTTGTCCTAGACCCCATACATCCCATGTAGATCTAATATGAGCAGCTTCTTTCTAATGATATACTCATACATCTTGACACCAATAGTGGCAAGAACAATGAGTAGGCCACGTGAAAAAATTCTAGGGTTTTTGGAGACTTCTTTCAGAATCTGTTGTTCTGCTCTCAGACTGAACTAGCTGGGGTGGCCTGGCCTAGACAAGTTGCAAGTGTTTGAAATCTTCTCCACTTCCATATGATCTTCCATAAAGTAGAATGATAGATGTCCAATTGTTTGGTCATCGTTTTAAATCTCTTCCCAGATTCATAGGTATCTATAAATTTCTTTCTGAAGGACTCAAAGAGCTCTTTCGATCTAGACCTATTGATACCCTACACTTCAACAACGAAGAGCAAATCAAACCAAATGCCAGAGATTTCAATAAGACAGGTTCCTTCCAGATTCTCTCTAATAATCTTCTAATCATTTGCATTTGATCTGGTGCACCTGATTTTAATTTTATTTGAAGTAATGATAAAAGTGGGGTGTATTTACTTTTTCCACATGTGAAATTTACATTTTTATTTATTTAAATTACAAAATGGACTACAAAATATGAAAAGTATGTGATATTTGTTATATCCATTTCTCTATCAATATTATTGAAGTGACAATCAAATATTTGTATGTTGAAATATGGTAAAAAAATTAAAAGTTTCAGTAAAGTGTACTTATTTTTTCACATGACTATAAAATCTGCATTAGCTATTATTAGTGCTATAAATACATTCTTGTATCATTTGAAGATTCAACACAACTTGTAACGTAAATGTTTAGAACTCTAGTGAACAGTTATAATGCCCCCAGCCCTGAAATGTTGTGATTAACAGAGAGCAAACAGAACACACAACTGCTCTGTAAATATATAACAAGCTCAGTCTAGGTGATGGTGAAATAAAATAGGAATTTCATCACTATAAAAAGTTCAGACTATTATCCAAAAGCAATGGCAAAAAATTCTTTGCTTTATTCAAAGCAGAAAATCTCAGATAAGCATGCCATCTTTTTCTTAATCTGTAACAATGTTAAGAAATATCATGTATGCATGTGTGCATATATGTTTTTATCAAATTTTCTTCTGTGTGTTCAAAATCAATTTTTAGTATTGCCTTTTGGCAACTTAGAAGATTCCATCAAATATAACATTTTTAAAGACCTGAACAACGTGAACAACGTATTCTTTTTAGGATTCCATCTTAACTTTATCTTTCGTCATATTTCATGATGCAGTGAATATATCATTTAGTTGTTGACTTGATTATTGCTGGCTGCCACAGCAACGACCAATTTGTTACAAGAATTTCAAGCTGCTTATTTAGTGAGTTAGATGTACAGAAATATTCTCAAGACATATTTACTGTAATATAAAGTGTAACATGCATATTTAAGTGGAATGTATTATTTGGGATTTTAAGCAGCAAATAACTAGTTAAACTGAAAAAAATAAAATAATAGAAAAGTAATGCGACCTGATTAAAGATATGAATCCAGAACTTCCAGTTCTAAGTTATTATCATGAGAACCAATGTTGTTCCTATGAATGTTAATTATACATATCAGTGAAGGGTTAGAACAATTTTTACACAACAAATCTGTATCAAACAGAGGACTGATTTTACAGAGCGCTCTGTAGCCCTGAAGGCTAAAGAGAGCACAATCCATTGTCCAGGAATCTGTAAAGCACAAGACGCTGCCAACAGCCATTGAAACTATTCGCCCGCATATTGATTTGGTGAAGCCTGAGGAATTAATTCATTCTTTTCTTGATGTTTAATACACATCATTAGTTCTTTTTATGATCTGAATGACAGGACACCAAAGAAACCTGATTTCCTTCCTGCCACTCCATTGCTAAAACATGCACACACTGCATCAACCTCTCTGTGCATCTGAAGAGATGGATGGAGGGAAAAATATCCTCCTAGAGATCCTAGGACACTATAGAATCCATCTAGCCTTGGAAAAATGGCAAGGAGAGGGGAAATAGGCACAAATATCAGTAATGCAAAGTCCAGCAGAGGAGTGAACATTTTGGTGCAATATAAAGTATTCCCCCCAAAAATAATTCTGAAGTTTCTGCACAGTAGCTTTGCTTCAAACCGTGCATAATTCAGCAAGAATTACTTACGTCCATTGAGCTGGGGCTGGGTAAGGATACAGGCTGAACAGTTGCAGGGAAAGTAAATGTCTCTGCCTTTTCATTTTCAGGGGAATCGGGATGGCTGGACAGAGGGGATGTGGGGGTCAGAGCCCCAAATCCCAGCACAGTGTTGTATTTAGGTGGACGACCTACATATTAACAAAAGGAAACAAAAAGGGGAGGAAAATAATCTTACATACCTTTGGACATTGCTCCTCATTGGCTAGCATGAAAAAGGAAGCGATGAGGTACAGAGAGGTAGTTAGTATAATAGTCACAAGTGAAAGGAAGCCAAGATTCTCACATTAATTTTAAGACATTTACAAGAATAATTTCAAAAAGGATATTATGAGAAAAAAACCCTGCAGTTCCTCAGTAGGATAAAAGTGGCTATTCCTAACAATGGTATGTCATTTCAGTTTTAATGTTTTGAATGTTCAGTCTTTCCCTCTATATCAAGCCCCCAATTGACTTCTATCAAAAGTTGCCACGATCCATACACCTTAGATTGAAATATCATCATAATCCTTAAAACAGGACCTAGTAAATACTTTATTCATTTTCTAAGTCTCATTTCCTCTTTTTCTTAGAAATCTGAAAAGCTGAGATATCATTTGGAGGCTATCCATAACATTTTCATTTAGGCAAGAATATTGATAATGGATTTGGAAAATACTTTTGGTTGATTAAGAAATATTTTTAAAAAGTATACTGAGTCTAAACCAATCATAAATGTAAAGAGAACTTTTGTTGTTCATAAAATAACTATGACATAAAATTGCCTATTACTCTAAAGTGAACTATTATTCTAATTGAAAATATAACCCTATAGTTTTTTTCTAATAGTCTTCTGATGATTGATAAACAAAATTACAGACCAAAAGATGGAAACCTGAAATTAAGCATTCATAGGTAACTTTTTTTAGTTAAATTGTACCAAACTGGTAAAGAGTGATAGAAACAAATATAAAAGTTTCTTTTACGTGATTAAGAACAAAATGCCAATAGCAATGGGAAAAAATATGTCAAATCCACTTTACTTTTAATGACATATTTTGGAAAAGGAAAAACCTGCACAATGGAACCCGCAATTGACTCTTACGCCTTTTAACCACTTATATTCATATATACAGAACATTCAAGTACGTTATTAGAAGCACAATTTCAATTTCATCAATACACATTTTAATTACAAAGTATTGTTTTAAAATTGCAGTTATTTTTCTGAGTTTGAGGTTTTAACTGTCAGAATGGGAGTGGTTTGTCTCATAGAGGAAAGGTATTTAAAAATCTGCCAACCCTGAATGCCGTTGTACAAATTTATAATTATCCCTGTATCTGGAATACTGTGTAGAGTTCTGGTTACTGTATTTGAAAAATAAAATAATAAAAGTGGGAAAAGTACAGAAAAGGACAACTAAAATTATCAAGATGCTCAAGCACCTTTCTTCTTTGAAAAAGGTGTAATATTTCAAATTGTTTAGCTCAGGAATGGGTAAGTGATAGGACTCAGATGCATAAAATCATGCATGCCATAGAAAAATAAGACATTTTTCTCTTTCTCTCAAAACTTGGAAACTTTTAGACTTAAGACACCATAACTTGATTCCACTTTCTGTTTAGCATGAATACATTTCTTCACTCAATTTTCATTTTTCTTTATGACCATATGAGACAATTTATTCACCAAATGATTCTATTATTGGCCATTTTCATAAATCCCCACAAGCTTGTTTTCTGTGGTTCCTTATATTACCCTCTCTTTTTTGCTTTATTTCTTCTTTGGTTCAATGCTATTTCTACTTTTTGCCTTTATTAAGGATTATAACTTTGGCTCTGACTAGAGTTGTTCTAATGCACATGTTATGTTATATATAATTATTTTTAACAAGGAAACAAAAGTATTGTCCTTCATAGCATGAGAGCTTTATTTTTTTCAGTTTTGTATGATTTTTTTTAAATGACTCATTGGTATTTGTGATTGCGCTGTTAAGTAGTATATCAATGTTTAGCAAACCTCAATAGTATTTATATCTTTTTCCTATGCTGGGTATTTTGGCCAAACAATAGTTTGTAGGAAATATTGCTGCAATTCCAAGAGGTCAGCTAATGAAGCTAACAGGAAGGATATTTAGAATGGACAAGAAGTTATTCTTCATACAATGCAAAATTAATCTGAGGAATTCATTATCAAAACATAAAGTTATGGATACTAACTTGGATAGTGTGTACAGTTAATTAATACAGTTACTGTATTAATTTTGAAAATTCTACACTACATCTGTGCAGGGTAAGGGATACCTCCAAATATTAATTGAAAAAGAACAGCAGGAGAGGAAAACATCTCCATATTCTTTATATGACTATCATGGAAGCATGTGGTTGGCCACTGTGAGAAACAAAATCCTGGATTATGATGGGCCTTGGCTGAAACCAGTAAGCTTTTCCTCTGTTTATATGATTATTTAATATATCTGATTCATGTACCACCCCTTTTCTTAATTAGAAATTTACCTCGTTTACGTGTCCCAGGATGCATTGTGCTGTTCAAGTATGTGACCGCACTCTTCTTGCGCTTTGTAGAAAATAGGAACAAAGCAATTATTAAGACTTTTTGTTAACTGAAATCTATAGAATCACCGATGCATATATAACATAAATATGCTTTACTACTAAAATAATTTCTAAAAATTCGAGCAAGCTTTCAGTATTTTAAAGAATGCATTCATCATTGTGTTAACTAGAACACCTACTCCAGAGAACTTGGACTTTCATGAAAACACCCACAGAATACAACAGACGTATTTCCACTAACAACAAGAGAATGATTTGATGCTAAATCTTCATCATTCAACAACTAGTCTATAGATTCTAGAAATACATCAAAGCAATCCAGAACTGTCTATTTAGTTTTCTGGTGTCTTTGAGGGTGGGTATAGCTGAACCATTAGGCAATGCCAGTAGCAAATGCTGCAGATCATGGAGTGGCAGTTGAGTGCTGGAAAGCAGAGCCATCCAAAATTAGCCTGCTTCTCTCAGATGCAGTAAGAACAGCCATCATTCATAGGAGTGATTTGCTAAACATGAAACTTAGAAGGGAAATAACTTTAACCTTCTTTTTAGGCTAGTTTGACCATCCCATGTCTGTATGAGTGGACTCGAGCGCATCAAAGCGAGTTCTAATATATAAATAAGAGATTGCTACCTCAGGCTCAAAAACAGCTCCACTGTAAACTGGATTTGCTGTGGTTCTTCGTTTTCTTTCTTGTCTTTTACTTTGTATTTCTTGAGGAAAGAAATAATTTGGTTAGAACATTTCCAAGCACACAAGATTTTGTTTTAGAGTCTGAGAAACTAGGAGTCAGAATCTATCATTTCTGAAAATCCTTGCACAAAGATAATCCTAAAGAAACAGCTGTATTACATAAAAATAGAGTGAAAATACATCAGTACATGATACCAATTCAACTTAAAAGATTACAGCCTACATCTTGAAAAATCTAACTTTATATTTTTTATCAACTAATGAAACACACAAAATTTTCAAATGAGAATTAGTGCAAGATTTATTATAGTTTATCAATTTTTACCATGAATATTGCAAATTAATGATGACAAAAAGTATTAAAGTCAAAATCAACAGCTGCAGAGAAGTGTAAAGACCTATTCAGTTGCTCAATATATATTGCAACTCTTTCCATGCAGTAAGTTTATAAATATTCAAGGGTTATTTTTTTAAAAAAAACCTGCAAACACATGTATAGAAAAATGCATCAAAATATATGTAAACATCTCATTCACTATCATTTAGGAGTAAATAAAATTATTTGTTGAAATATTTAAACAGGTCTTAAATTAAAGAAACCCCTTTTATCAAACGTATCTAAAACCACATTAGGATTTAGGTCCACTTATTAAACCAATTTTTTAAAATATATATTGCAAATGATAATAACTTTCCATTTTTAATCATATGAGAACATTTATCATGTTTGAGTTCTTCTTAGAATATGTTAAGCACATCATTCTTTCTGGGTAGTATAAAACTTATTTTGTCTACACTCACACTAAATCCCTAGCATTTCTTTGAAAATAAACCCAATAAAGCAAAATGAAATTTTTCCCTATTAATGGGTCTTGATGTTTTTATTGGTTAAAAAAGCAATGAAAAAGCATCTTGATTATCTTTTTACCTTCCAGATGATCATGCGTAACTAGTCCAAGAGAAACCATAAAGGCAAGTTTCTGAATTAAGAGAAACAAAAAATTGAAATCACACAGTATTATAGAAAATCAAATTAGCTGATAATAGTAATTTCTTAATACAAATAATTCAACAATATGTATCAACTGTATATCTCAAAATGATAGTAGAAATCATAACAACCATGCATCTTTACACAATAATATTGTACACTACTGTATATTGTAACCATGCATTTTTATACAATACTTAAGAGTCTCAAACAAATAGGACTTAATAAATTTAATTCTGATGATTTAGGACACTGAAACAGTTCTATGGATCATATAACAATTTTACTCTCTAAACAGTTAGCTCCTTATATATCCACAAGTTTTCTAAGTTGATTTTTCCTATAAATATTATTTTAATGTTTCATTTTTGAGATATTGCCAACTCTCATCCCAACCTTTTATTTATGATATTCCTAACCGTCACCCTTTGACCTCAGGATTTCCGTCTGAGGTATTTTGCCTATAGTCTCTAAACTTATTAAAGTAGCTCTCACTCTTTTTACTTCTTCAGTCAATGTTTGATTAGGATCAGATCTAGGAATATTAATCCCAGAAGGTCTCTTTTTTTCATTTTCTGGAAAATGAATTGGTCAGCAAGACCTCTTAAGGAATTTTGGGACTCGGTAGTTTTGGCTGAGTTGGTTTTTCAAGATAGGTCTGGACAATTAAAATGTCATCTTCAATCTTTATTTCTAATCATGAATTTGATCCTACTAGTTTTCAGTAATACCAACTAAATCATATTTTTCCCGCATTAAGAGTTTAGTTATTCTAACTTGTGTCCCACGCTTTGTGCATTTGTGTAACAATGCTGGAACACTTAGTCATATAACTTGATCTATTCTTTCTGGTATTTCATGCTCATTTTTGATACCACTACATTCTGTACTTCCTTACCAGCATTATACTATTTTCAGTTATATCCTCTCCTTCTCCTATAGGATTCAGTCTTCTTGACCAGGTTTGCAAAATCTCTTCCAAACATATCCTCCCAGTTCTCATAACATGCAGCCTATTTCTTGCCAGGAATCCTAAATAATGCATTCCAGTATCAAAGAAACAAAAGCATTCTCATTGGTACCTAATCAGTATATCTAATTGTTCCTTTGGAGAATTCTCTTTCTAAGCTATGTCCTTTTACATGAAAGAAGAAAAAGAAGACAAACCAAGCCCCAAGTAACTTTGCCTTCCTATCCAGTGCTTCTTAGTCCTGCAGTGATTTCAAGATTGTATTTGGCTGTATATTTGTTCCCATATGGATCAGAAGGAAGGGATATTTATCTTTGGGTGGGAAAGCTTTTTGTGGTGACATTCCAAGTGTGTGCCCAGAAAAGCACCATACTCCTCTTGATAGACTGGCTGGCTAACCGAGCACCATCGCCACTTGTTTCCTTTTGCAGAACCTGTAGCACCCCCTTCTTCAGATTTATGGCAGCTGCTTTTCTTTCAATATGGAAATATAATAAACAGTGAGGTTCTGGAATCCAGATTACTTTTCTCTATCTCTCCAATCCTTCCATTTTGCTTTCTCTATTTTCCAGGGGGCTTTTTAATTCAGCTGACTTTCCACAAATACTTCCTATGACCTATTTATGAATCCCCTATCTCCCCTGATAAGCCAGGGAGTGAAAATTTTATCTATAGTTCTTTCAACCTCTCTTCCAGGATGGTAATCTTTTTGCATTTGTAGCACTGGAATTTCCCCACCAATCTCCCGTTTGTCTGCTACTGGGGAGCTGGGTTCTGCACAACCTTCCTCACAACTAGATCCACAGCAAGAAATGTCCAATCATGTACAATACGCAATCAGCAGCCCAAGGGACTATCAGAAAAACAGTCAGCAGAAGCCCCAAAATGCTTTCAAAAGTCAAGTTGTCTTTTGAAAAGCACCTTTGCGACAATCATGACCTGGATGATTGAGAATCTCCATAGACAGTCAGCAGAAGCAGTCAATCAACAGTCTTTATCTTCCCTGACTTTTTCTCTTTTATTCTGTCTCTCCTGCCTCTTCCCTATTCTTAATCAAACTTCCTTGGCAAGCTCCTATTTATTTACTCAGTAAACCCATTCTCTAGGGAGCCGACTTCCTTACATGTCATCTGAAGCTGCCCCAAATTGCTCGCTTATAGTATATTTTATATCCATCTTGGGAATAAAGTAGCAAGTAACAGATTTTCCCAGTTCATCCTAAGAAAAGGTGGGATAAAATGATATAAATAAAAGAGCATAAAATAATTTCAAAGATTAGGGTTCATATAAATGATAATGCTTTGTTTAATTACTCAAAACTGTGGCCATCAGAAATATGTAGGAATTAACACCAGAGTAGCATGTAGTTCTTAAAATGTTGGGTTTAATGTGGTAATTCAAATCTTTGTGGCATTAAGTCCCCTAATAAAAGACATTCAAACTAACGTCATGTAATTTCTAATAAAGCAGGAACGCAATGTCATACATAGCCAGGTTGTTAATAGATTATTTTAAAGATATTATTTTAAAGATATTCTTTTAAAGGCTTCAAATATATGTTTCCTTATTTATTTGCTACATGCATAGGCCACCTTCCTTTCAGAAGCTCAAAAGAATGTACACAGTTTTCCTTTCTCCAATATTTCCCATGATAATACTGTAAGGTTGACTACTAGACCAACCGATAATTACTAAGTAAAACTCAGTGAGAACCTGTCCCTGAGGGTGAAGTAGCACTTGTTTTACCCACTATACCACACAGATTCTCTGTATAGTGAAGTATATGACTGGCAATTTCCCTCACTTATTTATTCAGGGATACTGAGATACAACTGGATGATGCCTTTTCCTGCTTTTCATAGTGACTATGGGACTGACTATGGGACTATGCGTTATTGACCCAGGACATACAGTTAGCATACCACTGATTTTTCAGCTCTATGACCTGATAGTTAAGTAACATTTAAAAAATCCAATCATCATAGGTAGGTCATCTTTCTGGCAACCACCATCCCTTGCAGGGATAGATATCCTATTAAAATAGTCCACTCCAAAAGATTTATGAAATTTGAGGAATTCCTGAAAATTCTGAGGAGATTTCTAGCAGTTTGGACTGGTGATCATGTTAAAGGCCTTCACATAACTATGAAACAAATGAAAAAAAGATATCTCATCAACATCCCAAGCATGAGTCTAAGGCTATGGCAACTGAAGGACATTTCAAGCCAAGTAAAATCTCCTCTAAAGATTATGAGACACATTTAACCCTTTTTTTAAGTTGAGACCGCTGCGATCTTAAAATTGGAGTCTTTTACTTTTTATTCCAGATTTTTTATCATTCAATTTTTATATTATTCAATTGTTGGTTAACTTCTATGAATTTTTTTTAATATACTCCAGAAGAGTAGAGGCTTCTGGGGCCATCAAAACATCAGGTCCAAATTGTGAAAAATAACAAATACTTTAAGTGGATACCTTTGGGCAAGTTATTTGCCCAAGTCTCTTTGGGCAGATTACATTCTTTTTGTACTTCTCAGTTATAGAAATATAATTAATAAAATCCTTACTAATGTGATCTTAACCTCTTTTCAGCAGAAATTTTCAATAACTAAAATTAAACATACAAGCATTTTATCCAACATTTGTAAATAGATATCACCCCATAGAATATTTATTTCTTTTCCTTCCTTTCTTCCTTTTTCTTTCTCTTTTTCTTTCCTTCCTTCCTTCCCTTACCAACCAACCAACCACAATGTATGTTACTCTATTTCCAGAGAAAGTATTAATATATTAAAAACAAAAATAAAAATAATTATCCTTTTTTATAAGATCAAATTTGAATCTCTTTTTTGAATAACATTCAAATAAATCTGGATGCCTTTAATACTTGGAAATACACCTCAGTTCTGATTAAAAGTAGAACTTGCCAGGATTTAAAAGAAGCAAATAATAACTTCGTGGTGGTAGCCATAGTATCTTAAGTTTGGTTTATGTAGCCATACCTTTTAATTTTTTTTTTAAAGGTAATACATTTGCTCAATGGTACAACTAAAATTCTGCAAAATAAGAAGCTCCATTTTCATATGTAATTAGAATTTCAAAGAAAGAACTTGGGGTCTGACCATTCTATTAAAAGGTCATCAGAAACTTATTGATGTGTTTAAAATATCTAGCTGGAATTAATACAGAGACATCTCTCTTAAATTTGTAAACTAATCTTGAAATTAAATTCATTTTCACCACATTTATTCTTCCCCATAAATTCATAAGTATTTTCAACTGTCTGTTAGTATCACTGTTAATCTGAATTATACTGCCGATTGTGTTAACATATACCTTAAAGGCATTATAGAAGAATTATTCCCAGATATTTAAGAGATTTCAGGTAATAAACAAAACCCAAATTTTTGCATATTAGCAACGGACAATATATCAGATTACTACCCAGAAAATAATATTTTAACTATTAATACCTGTGGGTTTTCTTCTCGTTTTGGCTTGGGAGGTGCAGGAGAGGTAACAGTATGAATCTCTGTTGGCTTCTCCTCTTTTTCTACTTGGGGTTTGACTGTCTGAAATACAAATAACTGGATATATATACTCCTTGATTTAGCAATGCCTTTTATTAACCAGAATGACAACAATGGTGAAAACCCTTACTTGTGTGAAAATATCCCAAATAATACCTAGTTTTTCATAAGACCACGCCGCCACCCCCAAACTCCAACACTTAAGTAAAAGACCTGGGAAGCAGAACTATAGATGAGTTGATATTTTAAAGAATGATCTCCCTGTAAAGCTTCCTTAGACACCATTTTGTTAGGAACAGGCACTCTGCACTCCTCTTTATGCTTTAGTATTAACACGAAATGTGTCTGAAAATTAGTTCTCCATGATTCCTGAAAGAGCAAGTTTTTCTGAAGTATATTTACATACTATATAGCAGGATCCTTTGCATATAGCATCCTAAGTGCCTCCACAATGACACAATAATCACTTTATGACATGGATGTGAAGTCATAAAGTATTACCAACTTGTTCCAAGGAGACAAAGATAATTTCTGTATGCTATATGAGCAATATATGGAATATGGATATGGATTGGTTTGTACTTAATAGTAAGCCACATTGTGATTTGTTCATTTTTGGTTTAGTATGCCATACAAACTAATCTGCTATAGATTTTTCAGTAAAACTTAGTTAAAATCTATGATTATGGGTGAATATTGGCTATGTCCGAAACATTAGTTTTAACTAGTCTGGCATGACTGTGAAACAGCACTGGAAATATTTGGCGCTATTTACTGAATAAGTCAATCATGGTTAAAGATATTAAAAATACAACTAAGTCTCAATTAACACTGATGGTGGTTCTTTATTAGTTCAAAAGGGAAGGAAATACTACCCCTTCCCTTCTGTGCAAACTAGAGTATTAATTTGATATATGCTGATTTTCTGTTCATATTTTATTGTGAATTAATGCACATGTATGTTGCACCTTCCTAAAAGAGACAAAAAGTGGATCACATTCCTCATGCATCAATGGAAAATTTGTCAAGCTTAAAAAAGATGTATTGCCAGGAAAATGATAACTACTTCTGTTATGTTAGGGCTATGTTCTTTCAACTATCCAGATTGCAAAGTATTTAAATACCATTGTGTAACCAAAAAATTAGAGGTTGTTATAAAATTGGTATCTCATCTTGAAGTCAGTTGAATTAGAAAAGTTAGCAAAATAATGGAAACA
Source organism: Protobothrops mucrosquamatus (assembly GCF_001527695.2). Lineage (NCBI taxonomy): Eukaryota > Metazoa > Chordata > Lepidosauria > Squamata > Viperidae > Protobothrops > Protobothrops mucrosquamatus. The sequence goes on along the minus strand of NW_015389435.1, from coordinate 24,281 downwards.
TACTCTTGCTGATGAAAATTGTATACTTAAGCAAAAAAAGCAAGCAAATTATAATAGCTCTGATGGACTGTAAATAAAAATACAGACCAATCGAATAGCATTCCTCTAGCTGTACCTGCTTCTCAACATTTGGTTTGCTGATCTGTAGAGTCTGAGGTCCAGCAAGCCTGGCACCTGGGGCTGCTATAACAATGCTGGTGAGTTGTGCCATTGGAAAAGTTTTGGCTATGGTTGCTGTTTGCCCATTCACAACACGAACTGGGTGGATGGAATTCTGGGTAGAAGGTAAGGAGGTCGGAGTGAACTTTGTGGTCAACATCACAGGCCTCTGAATAAGTTGAGGAGCAGCAAGCATAGGAGGAGGTGGGGCTGGGGCTATAGGTATATTATTCTGGGCAACTGGTTTTGGTCGAACCTACAGATAGAGAGAGACAGAGAGACACAGGGAGAGAGGGAGAGAGATCAGATTATTTCCAACAAACACAACTTAGCACACAACAGTATTTATGTTACTCAAAGATATGTATCAGCACAAAAATACTTAATTTGAAATCTGTCTCAAACTTGGTTGATTCCAAATACAATGGTTGTACATGGAACCAAAAACTGTTCCTTGTCTTTGTCTTACGCACGGTCACTCATGCCCTTGTCACTTCCCGCCTGGACTACTGCAATGCTCTCTACATGGGGCTCCCCTTGAGGAGCACCCGGAGGCTCCAGCTAGTTCAAAATGCGGCCGCGCGGGCGGTGTTGGGAGGGACTCGTCGCTCCCATGTTACGCCGCTTTTGCGCGAGCTGCATTGGCTGCCGGTGGCCTTCCGGNGTCAGCCAGACAGTGCCGGCTGGCGACCCCAAGGGGGAGGGCCTTCTCTGTGGGAGCTCCCACCCTCTGGAACGAACTGCCCCCAGAGATCAGGGTGATCCCTGATCTCCCTTCCTTCCGCCGCGCCCTCAAGACATGGTTGTTCCAGCTTGCAGGACTGGCCTAAGGGATTTTAAAGGGGTTTTAATTACTTTTAATCAGATCAGATTTAAATATTTCTTTTTAATTAATTTTAAAGGTGTATTGTATTTTTGTATTTTATCTGATTGTTAGCCGCCCTGAGTCCGTAAGGAGAAGGGCGGGATATAAATGTAATAAAATAAATAAATAAATAAATAAATCAGGAAACTTCACACATTATTATTCAGACTAAAGCAGGGGTGTCAAACTGCCGGCCCGCAGGTCAGACGTGTCATGTGGAAGCCGTGCTCACCCCATTGCCGGCAATTGCAAAACAGTCCCGTGACGTCGCGAGTTTGACATGTCTGGACTAAAGAGATAATATCACCTTATAAGTGAGCTTGTAATAAAAAATAGAGTGGGTCATGTGATTTTTGAAGTCCTGATGTGGCAGCATAGAATACATTGAATTTTGATGCTTCCGGTTTTGCGTTGTGGTCAGACAGACGCAGGAAGGCAAAGCTCTGCCTTCTGCGCCCAATTTTGCCCTGCTGGGGGCCCTGAAAAGGGCCTAAAGTTGCCCCGAAGAGGCAATGAAGGAGGGGTGCCTTGTCGATCACAGAGAGACAGCGGTCTCTCCGTTTGATCCAAGGAAAGCCCTCTAAACTGGCAGGGGAAAGACCGGCCACACCTCTGCAGCCGGCCATTAGCTGCTGACAACCGAAGAACAAAAGCTTTAATTAGCACATCGTAAACAGCATGTTTGGACTAGGTGAGAATATTGATCCTTTCTTTATTATTTTACAACTGAATTTCCTGGGAAAGGCTCCCAAGAAACCTAAAACCTCCAGATATGAACAGAAGCGGCGTTTTAAATTTGTTATGGGGGACAGAAATACATAATACTGAAGTGAAAGTAACACAAAACCACAGTTTTGATCAATCTGAGAACTGAGATAATTGTTAAGATTTTCTCTTGGAAAAAAATATTGAGGTGAAATATAAGAAATCAACCCTTTGTTTTAAGAGTGGAAAATGGACTTTGCATGACATCTAGTGGTGGATTTAAGTGCAGCACCATAACTAGCTCTTTGGCTGCTTGGTACAGCTGGCAATAAAGGAAAATATTTTGGCTTATTTATCATTCTGCCCTTCTTGGACTATAAATACCTACTGAGCTTGGACTTTCCAATGCTATATTTTTTAAGAATATTAACAGTAAGAGGAATTATCTATGCAAAATAAATATAAATTAAATGCAGCTATGCTTATATTAACCCTACATCTCTGCGTTAATTGAGAGAATTCATACATTATTATTTTAAATGTTGAATCTAACATATTAGGATATTCTTTATATAATGTTCTTGACTTTATAATTCAGAGATGAAAAACTCTGAAATATAAAGTTCTCTAAAAAGGAGGGAATGGAGGTGAAGGAGACAAATATAACCTCACGGAGGTACAAGAATCATATATTGAAAGAAACAGTATTAGACATTCAAAGCACTGCATATAAGATGTTATACATATGGCTACTAGTTTTGGGATGCAAAATTCAGGACAACCATTACATTGCATCAAAATAATAAGAAAACTCTAGCTTTCTGCTGCAATCCAATAATTGTCTGGGTTTCTATACTCCCCTTGCACATTTGCCTTTAATATTTGGAGAGAACTTATTTCAGAAAGTTATTTGTTCAACTAATCTTCCCTTGACAAATTTGATCCTTTCTACACAACAGTAAGAGCAAATTACACTAAATTAAACTACAAACTCATCACAGTGGCAACAACTGGGTGGTGAACGCTTTATTGGCATACATTAGTATACCAAAAAGCAACAAAATTAAAAGCACATAATAAATACAGAGAAGCAACTGGGGCAATTGGGTACATCCCAGCAACAAAAAGCTAATTACATTCACAGTGTCAGTTAACTTCCTGACCTCCAAGCCTGGGAGAACCGCCAGATCTTAAGGGGTTTTTGAATGACAGAAGGGTTAGGGACAATGTGATCTTGGGTAGGAAGGATAGGTTCTGAGCCAGAAAAGACAAAGTTCCTGATCCACCAGATGACATCTAACTGACAAGGCCTGAAGCATACCTCTCTTGACAGACCTGATGAAGTGTGTAGAAACAATTGGAACAAAACACTCCCACAAGATGGCAAAAGTGGAGCTTTAATTTGAAAAAGAACCCATTGGGCAGAATTTATTGCTGGCAACCATGTCTGGACTGCAAGAATCCAACTCAACAATAGATTGCAGCTACAATGCTAACTCACTGCTGTTATTCAACAATATGAATGGGCGCTCCTGGTCATTCAGATTCATGCGACATGGATTTGACAGCCCTAATTCTTATTAAATGTGTGAAATATGTAATGTTGTCTTTTTCAAACCTCAAATCAAAGTTGTTTCTCACTGAGTTTGACACAATTTGGTTAGCTGCTATCTATTCTGAACAGACTCACCTGTGGAAGGAAATTTGGACGAGGAGTAAGTCTGGGAGGAGGGATGAACTGTGGCACTTTGATAGGCTGAGGAGCTGTAGCTTGAACCTGCTAAACAACACAAGTGAGCTCAGGAGGTGATGAAGCTAAAGAAGCTTTAAGCAAAGTATAGGTACGATGAATTACTTTAAAGTTATATAATGATAGCCAGCCTTTCCCATCACAAACTGATTCTGAAGAGTGAAACTGCCTTTCTTAGGAAGTATAAAGCTAGCCTTTTTGCTTGTCTCATAAATATGTAAACATATGTTATTACTGTAAGAGTGTACTGTACCAGTCATCTGAACCTTTTGAATTTTTATACATTAGCAGTTGCTCTATAATAATTAGAATATATTATCAGTCTTGTTACCCATCCAAATGATTTTTTACAAGAAGCTTAATTATGTTAAGAACATAAGCATTCATATTCAAAGTAGCCCAAACCACTGCTTTGCACAATGAGTTATTTTCTTTATTCTCCAGGAACGCGTAGGAAATAATTTATTACTAGAATGCTAAGGTCTTAAGTAGATTTACTTATAGCTGTATTTCTGGATTAATTCTCAAATGTTAACATCGGATGGCTCATATATTAAACATATACTGATAATCACTGTTATATTTCTAATGCAAATTGTATTTGTTTAAATAGCTGACTTCACATTCAAAATTAAAGTTTACATTTTAATAGGGTTCAATTGTTTGACATTTTGTCGACTGATCCTTGATCATAACAGTGCTTATAATTGTTATACAGTGAAAAAATGCTGGCAAGAAGTCATTGTGCAAGGTACCATTTTATGGACCCAGTGGCAGTAATATTTAATGAAGTTAAACAAGTCTTGGTGAGTTTTTTTTCCCCACAAGCAACAAAATTGAAAAAGTAAACTATGTCAGAAGTTATACCATTCAAATAAAGAGTCCCCAAGCATAAACTTCTACGATCAAGATTAAGGAATCTGTGTCCTTTCAGCAAGGAGAGTAAGAATCATATAGAAACAATTTAACATCTTATTACTGGAACATGTGTTAAGGATACATAGTTGTGTAGTACTGTAACAATATTAATCAGCATTGGAATAGTAATTAAAATTGAATTTTTTTAAAATAAGTGTGTAATTTTAATTTAAGCAAAACATATAAAATATATTCTCAAAGTATATAAATAATACACTCTATTCTCTAGTATACAGAACTTCATATTATGTTTATTATGAAAAATGGTTCAAGTGCTGAGCTACCCAGCTTGCTTACCAATGTGACTGTATTTTTTGCCACTATTTGTACTGCCTCTGTTCCTGGACCAGTGACTTTATTTGTTGTCTGGAGGTTGACAGGCGTGTTCTGTGCATCAGTGCTAAGGACAGTTTTCTGGCTGCTGTTGATGGCAGTCACCATGGCAATTGTAGGTCTTTGACCCACAACAGAGGCAGGCATGGTTGCTGTTGCTTTCAGAACAAGAGGTAGTGTCTTAGTGGTGATCATAGAAGCTGTAGTTACAGTTTTCTAAGAGAAACAGAAAACACATTTTATCTAGAAGACTGCACCACCCACTGAGAAAAATTTATTATTGAGAACTGTGAGAAAATAGAAGCAATACAGCACAATGGGGAAACTATGGAAAATTTGAACACTGATATCCTTCTCCTGGAATCAATATATTTATTAATACTTTATAGCAAATTTTATATACACTTGACAATTAATCATAAAGAAATACTAGGTCATGATTTGATCACAGTTGATGAAATATGCATAACAGTAATCAAGTTTTTGTTTACATCCTTCAATGTTTGCCTTTCAGCTCCTTGGAATATGTCTTTACCATATCTCTAGACTTCTGGAAAGGCATGTCTCTTCTTAACCATTTATATTGGTAATATCCAGAATGTTCAGTGCACAAGCTATCCTGTACATCAGACATGTGAAACACAAGGCCCGGGGGCCAGATGCGGCCTGCGAAGTGGTTTCATGTGGCCCGTGAAGTCATCCTGGAAACAGTGAGGGAACGGCCCCGGCTGTCTTGGCCCTGGCCCAGGCCGGCCGGGAGCCAATGTACAATTTTGTGGTGGCCATCTATGCTGAAAGGCATTCAGTCTTAGCAATACAAGGCCGTCTGGAAACAGTGAGGAACCAGCCCCTGCTGCGTCGGCCCCACCCCCTGGGTGCATGCTGGGGAGGTGTCACCCTTTGTGAGGAATGAAGAAATGCACCATCGCCTGGAAGTGGCCAGCAAATGGCTCTTGCCTACTTCACATATCTGGTTTGATGGGCTCTGCCCTGGTCCCACCCCTTTCTGCCAGAGACCCTCAGATCTGTCCCACTCCTGCCCAGGCCCCCACAGGTACCCTTGACGCGAATGATGTAGAGCTGGGCACGCCCACCCAGTAGGCCACACCCACTCCATCCATGCCCACCCAGTAGGCCACACCCACTCCATCCACGCCCACCTAGTAGGCCGCACCTACCCTGGCCATACACACCTGAGGGCAACCGCAATGCTGATGCGGCCCTCAATGAAATTGAGTTTGACACCCCTGCTGTACATGGAACAGGCAGAACTGGGTAATTCATGTTTGGAACATAACATACGTATTTTATCCAGACATAGACCCAGAATATATGTGTTCCAGATATAGGGCCTCTAGAATAAGACACAGAAGGGGAAAATAAAGCTATCAGTGTGTGTGGCAGCTAAGAAGAGATAAAGGTAAGGAAGGTGAAGAGAATATCCAGAGAGGGGTGAGTAGCTGGGCCAGTTGAGTATCCCATTCTTCAATTCAAGTGTGGCAATGAAAGGAGGAAATGGGAAGGCCAGGTGAGGGGCAAGTGGCCTGGTCATATAGGATGACAGCAGCTGCAGGGAAGAAAAGCTATGGGAAAAGGAGCAAAAAGTGGAATGGACCAGTCACTTATGCTGTGCTCAAATATAAAATGGTAGCAGGGAGATGTGCTGTGAAGATCCCTGGGCAAACTAGTACCTAGGCCATGAGGAAAAGGGTCGAGAGAGGTGAGCTGTGCCAGCATTGTTCTATTCCTAGAACTTTCTGAACTATTCTTGAAAAATATCCAAGAATAAACAAAATGTTGCACATTTCCTGTTATTCCAGGGTATGATGTGCCTAGGACAGTCCAGCCAAGTATTAATGACATGTAATTTCTAGTTTTGTGTAAACTTCTATCTTACGTACTTAATGCAATTTAGGTGTGAATATCTATATGGATATGTCACTGTATCTATAGAATGTCATAAAGCCGTATTTATTTTGAACCAATTTTTAGTTCAAGTAGATGAAGGCTAATAGGTAAAATTCAGCCCAGACAAGAATTTCCCCTAAATTAAAAGATTATTATCATATACAGTTTTTGGAAACTCCCAGTCATAGATAGTTGAAAAGCAACAGCAAATATCATATGGGAATTTTCACTGGCAAAATATTTTTATTTTAGTAGAAGTCTCTAAGTAAGTACTGTATCTGGTGTTAGATTTATTGCTGCAGTATTGTATTTTCAGTTGGGATAGGATTATTTCATCAGAGGGAAGCATACCCTCTGTTAAAGTTCTGAAGTTCGCAGACAGTACAACAGTCATTGGCCTCATTCAAGACGGTGATGAGTCTCCACATAGATAGGAGGTTGAACAACTGGCCCTGCGGTGCAGCAGTAACAATCTGGAGCTGAATATGCTTAAAACTATAAAGATGATAGTGGATTTTAGGAGGAACTCTATTTTAACCCCCTTCATATGTTATGCTACAATTAACTAGAACTGGGACCCTCAAGACTTCTCCACCTATGCATGCATAGAAATCCATGATTTTGCACGACACTGAAATTTTGTTTTTTTTCTCTAAAACAGGTGCACACTTTTTGATATAGCATTCCTATCAGATGTACCAGATTCCACTTACTATGTTTAGTCTGATTTGTATAATTTAAATTATGTGTTCTTAATTAGCTACATCACAACATTAATTATAAGTGGACCCTAGAGAGTCATGTCCAAATATAAGGCATCATGCCTTCCAAGAATTTGAAAAAGAAAATACTACTGGTATTTACCAGGCAAGGTTTTGCTAGCAATTATTTCAGATTATGAATGAACTCTTTAACATTTTAACAGCTGCAAACTATGAATTTTCAGTATGGTCACAGTACTACAATTAAGAATTTTACAGATACTATAATTTGTTAGTGCTGGGGTTTCCTTCTAGCTCCTTTTAATAATAGTGCACATCTTTAAAATCCTCTAAATTTTTTTGTTAAGGCTACGCCATACAAAGTAGCTTCATAATGTTGTGAAATTACTGATTTAATTCTTCCAAATAATTAGACTTGAAAGTTTTAAGAATAATTTGAGAAATACTGCAATGTATCAGAATTAAGTCCATATGTAATTTAGATAATGATTTTATTTTTTGGATTTTGATTAATTTAATTTTTCTCTTATTAAACAAATAGATCAGTGGTGGCGAACCTATGGCACTGGTGCCAGAGGCGGCACTCAGAGCCCTCTCTGTGGGCACACATGCTGTCGTCCCAGTCCTAGGCCTTCAGCTGGGTTTTATAAAACCTTTTCGCTTTAGGCCTCTGCCACCGTGTGCAAAAAAAAAAAAAAAAAAGGTTCAATCAATTAGTCAATTTCAACTTCTTGTGGGAAAAAAAAAGATCTTGCAAAGTTGGAATTGATTGATTGAACTTTTTAGTCCCACCCAGTCTGCCGTTACCACCGCAGCCACGCCCACCCAATTGGCCACACCCAGCCAATGGCCACACCCACTTGGCACCCGACGATGCATAAGTGGGTTTTGGGTTGCAGTTTGGGCACTTGGTCTCTAAAAGGTTCGCCATCACTGAAATAGATTACAAGTTTAATGCTTTTAAAAAAGTTCTGCAACTGAATAATAAAAGAAAAAAAAAAGTAGCAATTTTAAGGCAATTTCACTAGAGGGCTCTTTAGTTTTAAATATCATCTTGTTTAAGCAGCATATTATCTGAAAGTTAAACTATAAAACAGAATTGTAGAATTATATTATTTTAATAGTCAACAGTTTTTAATACCAGCTAATATAAATTATGTAAGATTATTCAAAATGAACTTAATCAATAACATTTCTATACTATTTATGTTGCCTTATTTTACTTAATGTTAATTACTTTCAATAGCACATTAATCAAAACTGTCAGAAGAGCATCAGACAAACCTGCAATTAAAATTTCAAACCTGAAGTTGGTCTAACCAATAAAATACCTACTTCATAGTAAAGGACTTCTAGAATTAAAGTTTGTGAGTTAAATAATATTTTTTCTTGGTTTACCATCAGTGTACATATAATTTCATTAATTTTTCCCCCAGTAATTTAATGGGACACTGATATGCTGTTACCAAAGGAATAATTACTATAAATTCAAGTCCTGCCTTAGCCATGAAAGCCAATTGGGGGACTTTGGGCCAGTCACTCTCTTTTGGCTCAGCCCACTTCACAAGGTGGTTGTTGTGGGAAAAATGGGAGAAGGAAGGTGTGTTGGATATGTTCGCTGCCTTGAGTTATTTATAAAAATAATAAAAGTGGGATATGAATAAATAAAAATATTTTATTTTTAATTATACTTCAGTTAGCCAATAGTCAAGAACAATCTTTCTAGTTTACTAATGACAAAGATTATTCTCCAGATACCAGAGTCTGAAAGGGGCGTTGTCTTACCTGAACGCCTTTTCTCAGCACGGAGATGGAGGATCCACCCATGGGTAGTAGACTGTATTCCTGCCCAATCAGATTAAGTCAGCCAAAGTTGCCACGCCCGTCCTGGACCCTAGATTCCAGTCTTGACGCGAGCGAAGCCATTGACAGACATAGGACGTACTGGCTCAGAAAACTAAACTNCCAAGTATTAATGACATGTAATTTCTAGTTTTGTGTAAACTTCTATCTTACGTACTTAATGCAATTTAGGTGTGAATATCTATATGGATATGTCACTGTATCTATAGAATGTCATAAAGCCGTATTTATTTTGAACCAATTTTTAGTTCAAGTAGATGAAGGCTAATAGGTAAAATTCAGCCCAGACAAGAATTTCCCCAAAATTAAAAGATTATTATCATATACAGTTTTTGGAAACTCCCAGTCATAGATAGTTGAAAAGCAACAGCAAATATCATATGGGAATTTTCACTGGCAAAATATTTTTATTTTAGTAGAAGTCTCTAAGTAAGTACTGTATCTGGTGTTAGATTTATTGCTGCAGTATTGTATTTTCAGTTGGGATAGGATTATTTCATCAGAGGGAAGCATACCCTCTGTTAAAGTTCTGAAGTTCGCAGACAGTACAACAGTCATTGGCCTCATTCAAGACGGTGATGAGTCTCCACATAGATAGGAGGTTGAACAACTGGCCCTGCGGTGCAGCAGTAACAATCTGGAGCTGAATATGCTTAAAACTATAAAGATCATAGTGGATTTTAGGAGGAACTCTATTTTAACCCACTTCATATGTTATGCTACAATTAACTAGAACTGGGACCCTCAAGACTTCTCCACCTATGCATGCATAAAAATCCACGATTTTGCACGACACTGAAATTTTGTTTTTTTTCTTCTCTAAAACAGGTGCACACTTTTTGATATAGCATTCCTATCAGATGTACCAGATTCCACTTACTATGTTTAGTCTGATTTGTATAATTTAAATTATGTGTTCTTAATTAGCTACATCACAACATTAATTATAAGTGGACCCTAGAGAGTCATGTCCAAATGTAAGGCATCATGCCTTCCAAGAATTTGAAAAAGAAAATACTACTGGTATTTACCAGGCAAGGTTTTGCTAGCAATTATTTCAGATTATGAATGAACTCTTTAACATTTTAACAGCTGCAAACTATGAATTTTCAGTATGGTCACAGTACTACAATTAAGAATTTTACAGATACTATAATTTGTTAGTGCTGGTGTTTCCTTCTAGCTCCTTTTAATAATTGTGCACATCTTTAAAATCCTCTAAATTTTTTTGTTAAGGCTACGCCATACAAAGTAGCTTCATAATGTTGTGAAAGAACTGATTTAATTCTTCCAAATAATTAGACTTGAAAGTTTTAAGAATAATTTGAGAAATACTGCAATATATCAGAATTAAGTCCATATGCAATTTAGATAATGATTTTATTTTTTGGATTTTGATTAATTTAATTTTTTTTTTATTAAACAAATAGATCAGTGGTGGCGAACCTATGGCACGGGTGCCAGAGGCGGGACTCAGAGCCCTCTCTGTGGGCACACATGCTGTCGCCCCAGTCCTAGGCCTTCAGCTGGGTTTTATAAAAACTTTTCGCTTTAGGCCTCTGCCGACGTGTGCAAAAAAAAAAAACAAGGTTCAATCAATCAGTCAATTTCAACTTCTTGCGGGAAAAAAAAAGATCTTGCAAAGTTGGAATTGATTGATTGAACTTTTTAGTCCCACCCAGTCTGCCGTTACCACCGCAGCCACACCCAGCCAATGGCCACACCCACTTGGCACCCGACGATGCATAAGTGGGTTTTGGGTTGCAGTTTGGGCACTTGGTCTCTAAAAGGTTCGCCATCACTGAAATAGATTATAAGTTTAATGCTTTTAAAGAAGTTCTGCAACTGAATAATAAAAGAAAAAAAATGTAGCAATTTTAAGGCAATTTCACTAGAGGGCTCTTTAGTTTTAAATATCATCTTGTTTAAGCAGCATATTATCTGAAAGTTAAACTATAAAACAGAATTGTAGAATTATATTATTTTAATAGTCAACAGTTTTTAATACCAGCCAATATAAATTATGTAAGATTATTCAAAATGAACTTAATCAATAACATTTCTATACTATTTATGTTGCCCTATTTTACTTAATGTTAATTACTTTCAATAGCACATTAATCAAAACTGTCAGAAGAGCATCAGACAAACCTGCAATTAAAATTTCAAACCTGAAGTTGGTCTAACCAATAAAATACCTACTTCATAGTAAAGGACTTCTAGAATTAAAGTTTGTGAATTAAATAATATTTTTTCTTGGTTTACCATCAGTGTACATATAATTTGATTAATTTTTTTCCAGTAATTTAATGGGACACTGATATGCTGTTACCAAAGGAATAATTACTATAAATTCAAGTCCTGCCTTAGCCATGAAAGCCAATTGGGGGACTTTGGGCCAGTCACTCTCTTTTGGCTCAGCCCACTTCACAAGGTGGTTGTTGTGGGGAAAATGGGAGAAGGAAGGTGTGTTGGATATGTTCGCTGCCTTGAGTTATTTATAAAAATAATAAAAGTGGGATATGAATAAAAAAAATATTTTATTTTTTCTTATACTTCAGTTAGCCAATAGTCAAGAACAATCTTTCTAGTTTACTAATGACAAAGATTATTCTCCAGATACCAGAGTCTGAAACAGGGATGATCCATATGCAAATGATCCTTTGTTATAAGTAGCAGGATAAGTCAGGTAACTTACACAACTGAATGGGACAACTTACCACAGCGAGGTTGACGCTGGGTTACCCCAGCCGGCTCTCCATGGGCAACTTGCCACAGGATAATTCACTGCGGGAGAATGCCGGAGGAGAATCTCCTCCTTCTCTTCTTCCCCCCTCTCTCTCTGTCTCCTTGATCTGGCTTACAGCCCCCAATACCCCTTAACTCTCTGAAAAAAACTCATGTGCAATGAAAAGTGTGTGACTCTCTCCCAAGTGATCTTTTTTCTGGTTGTGGGGGAAAGCCCCCTCTTCCCCTCCCTGCTTCATCCTCCCCGATTTTTTCCCCAGTCTCAGCTGAGGAGGAGGAGAAGGAGGTGGAAGTTCCCTTCACCTCCGGCATTCTCCCATGATGAGCTGTTCCATGGCCGGGGTGAGGCGATGGCGGTGAGCTAACAGTGACAAGCCAGCGGTTGCGAGTTGTCCTAAATCCATTACACAAAGGGGTACTGATATTTGCAGCTCTATTCACTTGCTCTGTTTACTACTACTTGCAATACATCAGAGCCATTCAGAACAAAATTGCAACTCCTTTGAGGTTTAATTTATTGCTCTTTACCATGACTATTTAGAGAGTAAAATAATTTTTAGTCAAGCATTGTCTTCAATATTCTAAATTCTTATGTTATTTTGGTAAGAATAGAGAATATTAACCCATAGCTACTTTGTACCATTACACCCTCACTATAATGTACTATTTTTATCAAGTTCTTTAGTCTCAAACTATATATACTTGAAAATAGAAATGAATATACTTCCTGTTGACATATTCTTCTCAACCTTTATCACACAATAAATTGCCAAAGATGTTCATGAAAAATTTTAATTTACTGTATCTAGTTCACAAACCTTCACCAAAGTGACTAGAATTCATTCATAAAACTTGTCCTAGTCTTATTGTAATAAATATTAGATATTAGTCCAAAACTGAATTTCAAGAGAAGAAAACATTTGTCTTTATTGCTTATATAAAATCAGTTTCAGAGTATGCAATGAGAAAATGTAATCATAAATTTGAGAAGTTAGATAGTATGAAATATGTCATCATTTTATTAAAACTGAACTTAAAAGATCAGAATTATTACATTATCGCCACTATTTAGACACAATATCTTTCATTGGGCAAGACAAAAGAAACTGCTTTCCACTATGTTATTTACAGTAACTTTTGGAGAAAATGTTTCTCCACCATTTATATATGGTAATTAACATCATTTAACCCAGAGGTCCCCGACCTTTTGGGCACTAGGGACCAGTTACATGGAGAGAGGTTTTTCCGCTACAGGGTTTTACTTATTTGTGCGGACCAGTTGCTGACATGCCGTGGTCTGGTACTGGTCCACAGACCGGGGGTTGGGGACCCGATTTAACCTATAAACAGTAGAGGTTCTCCTGACCAATAGCAACAAGAAGGTTTTTCATGCAGAGATTACTTTTTGCAACAGCAGTTGTAAGACTGAATGGGTAACTGCTTTAGTTTATACATTTTAGATTTATTAGAAAATTTATGGCTGATTATAAGTTGATATCATAATATTATTCTGCATATATAACTTTGTTTACAGAAATTATACATTATTATACAT
>NW_015389435.1:5199-7401 GCF_001527695.2 Protobothrops mucrosquamatus | reverse complement strand
TGGTAGGTTTTCCGTGCCACTCCGCTCGGACCGCCGGCTTCTTGCTACTGGGCTGTCTCCCTCCGGAACTGTTTCCCCCCCCCTCCCGTCTATGTCGACCCCTTAGTTCCTTAGTTGACCCGAGTATAAGCCGAGGGGGGCATTTTTCAGCCCCAAAAATGGGCTGAAAACCTCGGCTTATACTCGAGTATATACGGTAGTCGTTACTAGACTAGCATTGATTTTATGTACTTTTTTCTTTATATAGTGATGAACTTCAGCCTAAGAAATAACTTTTCAAAAGTACAGTAACTAATTCAAACACTTTACCTGTGATCCAAGCAGGTTTGGAGAGGGTGCAGTGGTCTGCTGCTGTAGCTGCTGCTGCTGCTGCTGCTGTAGAGGCTGTGATGTTTGTATTTTATTTTCTGTCTGTGCCAATGGCTGTATTTGAAACTTACTATCAGTCTGTTCCTGCTTTACCATTAAATTTTTTCGGAGTTGTTCAACTACTCTTTTCTAGCAAGAGAATAAAAATAAAAATAGTATCATATACTTTTTTCATTACAGTAAAAATACATTGCAAGATTTTTTTCAAAAACAAATAGAAACAATGTAACTGGTTATAAGATGAACTTTGTTTTAAGGTTCTATATTAAAAAGTCAGTTTTGTATTAATATTAACAAAATATGAATTTTGTTATTAATAATGAGTTTTAAGTTCTAGTTCATTTTAATTACTATTACATATGTGTATGTGTGTTTATATTTGATTGCATTACCATTGTTTATTTTTGTTGCTGTTTGTTAAAACTCACTATAAGCTATAAAATATTTGATTAAATAAATTTCATACTAAATAAAAATAAAATAAGGAAAGCCAACTGCTAACACTGTCAAACCAGCAAATTTAAGCAAGGATAACATATCACTAAAAGCAGAAGTTGTGGGCAATTAAATGAAGACACCCCTCCCCCAGGAACTATTGCTCTTTCACAGCTCAGACAAAAGTGTGCAGCAAAATGAGGGCACTCATCATTCAAATCTTTCACAAACTTTTATAACAAATCAGTAAAGTATTATAAGCAACAACAGTCCTGGGTTATAATATCTAATTCCTGCATATGGGAGTTTTATGTATTGCTAATATAACAGAATGTTCTTCCCCAGTTTGGGTGATCTCCAATCCTATAATCCAAACTGTTCATGATGTTCCTGATCTTTATTCCACCAAGCCTTTTCCACATGCATAGGAGTAGTGCATGTTTTAAACTGCATCACATTTTCTGGTGTTCAATTATTTCTGTCCTTTTTAAGCTTGAAGAATATAAAAATATATGCCATTAAAATTCCCCCCGATTTTGTTAACCCCTTGCCCATACATGCCTATGTAGGTCATTTGTGGCATTCTGATAGAAATTATAGTTCTATGATTCATTTCACAAAAACATTATTTTTATCAGATGGTAATACTTTGTTTAATTACTGTATCTTACAGTAATTCTTATAAGCCAATAGATATGTGGTAATTTTTAGAGCCTGTCATTTATTTTTATCGAATCAGGTTCTAAATGTATTTGCCCAGAGATCAAGACAATGAGATTCCATATTCTTTATTTAGGCATTCAAATACTGATGTATTATTTACTGTTTCTTTCAGAAGTACAAAATGATGTGTCAGCAAGTATAGGCAGGAACAGAAGGATCATTTGCAGGAAGCAGAACACCATAAGGAAAAATAACAGAACGGAAGCCAATTATACCTGCCAAACTATTACTCTAATTATTCACAGCAGAAGAATATATGCTATTTTATCCGGCTAGAGAACAGTATTCAAGAGATGGTAGGCCTGAACATTCCCAAGCTAGATTGCAATAAAAATATTAAATCAATCAGAAGAGAAATTAGGAAGAACAAAAGTCAAGTATGCTGTTTCAGTTTTACAATTCTTTCTGGTCTTCTTCCTCAAGAAACTTGTGGATAAAAATAGGAATGAAATTTCTGTAAGCTTTCAATTTTTTAAAAAGAAGGCTTTACCTACAATGTGTGAGAAAAAAGAAGTTGCTCTGCATTGCTCTTTTTGTCTTCTGTGGAAGATAAAAAAAAACTTTGGCAAAATACACTTTCTACTGCCTTCCATTTATGAAAGACCAGATATACAAAGGCAAAAGTTGATCTTTTTTAATTACTTCATAAAATTAATGTAATCAGGCAACAAGTCT
>NW_015389435.1:0-5190 GCF_001527695.2 Protobothrops mucrosquamatus | reverse complement strand
AAAGAAGGCTTTACCTACAATGTGTGAGAAAAAAGAAGTTGCTCTGCATTGCTCTTTTTGTCTTCTGTGGAAGATAAAAAAAAACTTTGGCAAAATACACTTTCTACTGCCTTCCATTTATGAAAGACCAGATATACAAAGGCAAAAGTTGATCTTTTTTAATTACTTCATAAAATTAATGTAATCAGGCAACAAGTCTATAATCCAAGAAATATCGTGTTTATCTATATATGTATAATGAGCGTGGTGGTGCAGTGGTTAGAATCCAGTATTGTAGGCTACCTCTGCCCAATGCCACAAGTTCGATCCTGACCAGCTCAAGGTTGATTCTCCCTTCCATCCTTAAAGAGTACTGTAAAGCATTATGAAGTGGTATATAAATCTAAGTGTTATTGCTATTGCTATATATATACACACAGATCTTATTTATGGTCAATAGGAATTTTAACTATCTGAACTTTTATTCAAGGAAACTAAAAGTTCTTATAATTATTTGAATTTCTGAAAGCATATTTTTAAAAGTGATACTGCTGACATTCATCTTCTATTTCAGCAATTAACAATATAATTAATGCCAGAAAAGAGCACCACGGGAATACCATAAAATAAGTGTCTGCAGCACCATATAGTCCAACTAGGTATCTGCAGGATTGTCTATTCCAACTAGGACTCGCCCAACAAATCAGATCAAATCAAAAACTTATTAATCCCACATTATTAGGAGGTGTGAGGAACTGAAGCCAGAAGGCATTGTGTTTCAGTGGCAGGACTAACACTGTGGAACAACTTTCCTGGCAGAGATAAGATTGGCTCCCTCCTTGTTGATATACAGAAGTTAGCAAAGGCAGAATTGAGAGCCTTCCCCTGATTTTATTATGCCATCTTTAACTTTTATTTTAATTGTTTGGCAAATGTTATTGCTACTCTTTTGATGCAAGGTTTGTACAGTAGATGTTTTAACTGGTTTTATATTCAATATAAGCTGTTAAGGCTGGAGTAGGATAGAAATATGTAAAATAAAAATACATAAATAATTCAATGCAAGCATATTGTTCAGCTGGTACAAATGTCCTATGAAACAGGCTGCAACTCAGGTCAAAAATGAGATTCAGAAATTCAAAGCTTTGTTAGTACAAGCAGAAATGCACAAACTGCTTTAATATTTCAGTAAAAAAAATTCTTCAAGTCAAACTCAATTCCTATAACTAGTATATAGAAAGAGACTTGGACATTCCATCCAATCTTTTTGGCATCATTACTCTTAATAAAGTAATTCTATTTACCTAAGGATTTGACTGAATCTGTTACATGTTTCTAATGCAAATGCACATCCTACTTTGCCTTTTGGGGAGGATGTATTTACAATCTCAGGTTCTGATTAAAATAAGAAGGTAAGGTAAGGTAAGGTAAGATAATCTTAGTTGTCATTTTTTTACTATGAACACACTGGCTCACATTAAAAATGAAATTCTGTTGCCTGCCTGCTCTCAAAAGAAAGTATATATCTACCCATACACATACATAACACATACACATATATACATATAAATATTAATCACTCTCCATTTTGAACAGTGGAAAGTTGAGAGTTCACAAGGTTGATGCTATATGGAACAAAACTGACTGAATCTAGATGTTCTGCTTCAGATACCATGAAGCTCCTCCCAGGTAACAAGGAAAACAGGTCATAAAGAGGATGTGTAGCATCCCTGACAATCCTGTGGACCTTGCTCAAGCATTGCTTATATCCTATGTCCTGGATAGAAGGGAGTGAACTGCCAATAATCTTTTCTGCCATCCTCACCACTCTCTGCACCACCTTCCTGTCTGAAGCAGTAATGCTTCCCAACCAGAGAGTAATGCAATATGACAGGTTGCTCTCGATCGTCCCTCTGTAGAAAGTGCTAAGGACAGGGGAAGGAAGATGTACTTTTCTCATGCAATGCAGAAAATACAGGCAGTGCTATGCCCGCTTCACCAGTGTCTCACTATTGAGTGACCAAGCTAGTCTACTTCTTAGCTGCACACCCAGAAACTTGATGCTGCTAACAATCTCCACAGATCTTATCTATCTGATCTGATCTGATCTGTTTCTAATTTTATCCAAGCTGCTGTTTATCTATTTGTTGTTATGCTATTTAGGCTGTATTTTTCTATTGTTAGCCGCCCAGAATCATGTCAATGAAAAAAAGTCATACAAATCAAAATAAATAAAGGGGAGAACTGCACTCTTTGTAATCCTATATCTAATATTTTGCCAGGAGTACCAGTCAATTTTTTTAATTTACCCAGCTATTGACGATTCATTTCCTCCAATATGTCTTTGACATATTATAAATCACATCATTTTCTGTTTTGGTCAGCATTTCCACTTTCAATCATTTTTTCCCCAGCTGAAGCATCACCACAACATCTGTCTATAACATCCTGCCATCTACTCATCCCACTCCATTTAGGATCATTCAGACCTCTCTTAAATCTAGAAGCTCTGTGTAATTATGGTTTGGCTCTGGGTACAGAAAATATATTTCAGTCAGGTGACACAGCCATGATTTATAATGATTAAAGAATAATAATTATATCCTAAGGAAATTAGTAATTGGGCACAATAGCTAAGGAATATAGAAGAGCTATCCTGAATTTATTCATATACTAGCTGTACCCAGCTACGCGTTGCTGTGGCTCAGTCTGGTTAAATGGAAAAGAAAGAAAAGAGAAAGCGCACATTTGTAATATGTTTAATTTCACAATGCTAGCGCGTGTTGCTTTTACGTCCAATAGATGGCGCTGTTTTTCAAAAAAAGCATGTTTTTACCTGTCACAGGGGTGACATCTATATAATAGTAGGTATATAAAAACACGCGCGTATTCGAATGCAACGTTGTGTCAAAATTTCAAAGCAATCGGTGAAGAACCTTCGGAGATTTAAGATTTTGAACAAACGAACATTTACATTTTTATTTATATAGATTTACAGAACTGCTCATCCCACAGTATTAGGCACTTAATGACTGTTTTCATTTATATATTTTATTTTGAAGGACTTAACATATTATTTTTTTTTTATGCTATTCTGCCCACTTTTAGTCAACAGAGCCATTTTGCAGGTAGGCCTACAGCACTAAACAAGACTGAATAAATAACTCTAATAAATAAACCATTCCTAAATTATAGAGTTCAGTTACAGTAGGTAGCACTCATCTATCCTTTATAGAAAAAACAAAGAGAATAAATAATCTATAGTGGAATACTAATTTGAAAATTGCTTTGATTCTCAAAGGCTGCTAGTGTTATGATTAAACATTACATTCTGTTCAGTGATATTCATGGGGGGGGAGAGGAACCTTCACTTTAGCTCCTGAGGAGTGACACTGTTGCCACTTTACTGCTTCCACTAATACCTAATCTACAGGGTCAAGGACACCACATCTTGGAAGAATGAATGACTTTCTTCTCAGCTAGAACTGCCATAACAACAGTTTTGAAGAGGAAGTATTGATTTCATTTGACATCTGATGGAGCAAAATATTTCTGAATGCCAACATTGATGGTATAAAGAAAATGTCTTAAAGTAATATAATATGTAATAACAAATATAAGAACTTTACATCACGTATTATTGTAAAAATAAATGCTACATAGCAGAATGCAAACTTTCCTATCAAGTCCACGAATAGTTCATAGAACAATTGTTTGACAGTTTGACTGTGACAATTATAGACTGTGGAACCTCTGCACTAGGGCTTAAAAAAGATCAAGTGCTTGTCACTCTCATAGCAGGTATAGTGAGATAGAATGTGTGAACAGTCCATTTTTCTTTATAATTACACTCCATTAACCTTCTACATGAGAATTCCCTTGTGCTTTCATACCAACAGCACCAACTGCCCATTTCTGATAAGGTTGTATGGAGTTTGCAAGAATGGGAAACATAACAAAAATTCACTTCAATACTGAACATTTAAACATAGGCTGAGCACAATTCTATAATTTAATAGCATATGCACTCAGCTTAGAAAAGATTTAAGGGAATCTTCTGCTACCTACCTTTCTGTAAAACTTCAATACATATAAACAAAAAAAAAATAAAATAAAAGTATACTTGTCATATTGAAATAATGATCATGATCCATTTTCATTGCAAAATCCTCCCAAAAAGGCCATTCGGCACAATCAGAGCCATTTATACAAGAAAAGCAACAAAGGATAAGATGACACAACAAAGAACAGTTCACATCCAGAATAAAATAACCCTGGATGGAAAACTATTCTAAATGCTATCTTTTCTTGGTGCTAATCTACCTATAATACTGAGGTTTCTTGTAAATTAAACAATATTTATTTTGATTTATAATCACCAACACCCCTTTGGTAATACTCTAGATATATAAAACTGGAGCAAAGTAATTTCACAATCAATCTTTTTAAAAACAGAAAGACAATATTCTCTGAATGCATGTATGTCCCATTTAGAACACAGGAAATATAAACAAGCTTTCCAAGCTCTTTAAACCAAGTATGGCTAGATCCTCAACAAGTCCTGCTTTACTCCTCACTGTTATCAGTGGAGAGAGGGATGAGTAAAGGAGTCAGGAGTATAGGCCAAGAGTCCCCCCCCAGTGGGTCACCCAAGGCATGAAGGTCATCCTAGCTGCCTAGCTTAAGCAAGCAGGTACCTATATTGGGCAGCAGCATTATAGGAAGATGCAGGAAGCAGATGATAGCTTTAATGGCAATGACATCAGTTCATGCCACATGGGAAAAGGCTAAACTAAACTACTAGTGTATATTTTTACCAAGAAAACAAGTAGATTTCTAATATATAATAATTGACAATGTAGTGCCAGATGACGGATCTCTCATGTTTAATGGCATTCAATATGTGGTCATTAAATGAGATATCACAAGGACTGTGGTATGTAATTTTGCTCCTGCGTTCTCCACTACTTCTGTTGGAGGTCAGTTGTGACACACATGTGAATGGTGATCACATGACTGTGGGACACTTTGACTGTCATAAATGTGAGGACTGGTAGTAAAGTTCTTTTTTAAAACACCCTCATAACTTTGAATGATTGCTAAATAATGGAGAACTACCTGTATATTATTGCTAAAAGATGGTGGAGAAGTTCAATTATAGCATCAAAGACATGCCAAGTACAGGTAGTCCTCGAGAAATGACAGGCCACT
>NW_015389434.1:64772-81681 GCF_001527695.2 Protobothrops mucrosquamatus | reverse complement strand
CCCGTTGCTTCTTGTCTTGCCTTCAGGCGCTTTGGAGAATAGCTTGACTCCCTCTTCTTTGGGGCAGCCCCTGAGATATTGGAAGACTGCTATCATGTCCCCCCTCGTCCTTCTCTTCGTTAAACTAGACATACCCAATTCCAGCAGCCTTTCCTTATATGCTTTAGCCTCCAGTCCCCTAATCATCTTTGTTGCTCTTTTCTGTACTCTTTCCAGAGTCTCAACATCTTTTTTACATCGTGGTGACCAAAACTGGATGCAGTATTCCAAGTGTGGCCTTACCAAGGCATTGTAAAGTGGTATTAATACTTCACGTGATCTTGATTCTATCCCTCTGTTAATGCAGCCCAGCACTGTGTTGGCCTTTTTGACAGCTGCAGCACACGGTTGGCTCATATTTAAGCCCCTCTGTGAGGAAGGAGGGCAGTTAAGAAGTTTGATAGATAGATAGATAGATAGATAGATAGATAGATAGATAGATAGATAGATAGATAGATAGATAGATAGATAGATATAGATAGATAGATAGATAGATAGATATAGATAGATAGATAGATAGATATAGATAGATAGATAGATAGATAGATATAGATAGATAGATAGATAGATAGATAGATAGATAGATAGATAGATAGATAGATATAGATAGATAGATATAGATAGATAGATAGATAGATAGATAGATAGATATAGATAGATAGATAGATAGATAGATATAGATAGATAGATAGATAGATAGATATAGATAGATAGATAGATAGAGATAGATAGATAGATAGATAGATAGATAGATATAGATAGATAGATAGATAGATAGATAGATAGATAGATAGATAGATAGAGATAGATAGATAGATAGATAGATAGATAGATAGATAGATAGATAGATAGATAGATAGATAGATAGATAGATAGATATCTACCACCAAACATTTTTCCTATGAGAGAAACCTTGAGTGGTAGGCTGGGCTCAGAAAAGTACAATTGATCTAAATGTCTATGGAGATTCTCAGTAATCCAGGTCATGGTTGTCCAAAGATGCTTTTTCAGGAGGCAACTGGACTTTCTTGTTTTTCTTTGAAGACGTTTCGCTTCTCATCCAAGAAGCTTCTTCAGCTCTGACTGGATGGTCACCAGCTTTGAGGCTGAAAGAGCAACAGATGTAGAACCATCCTGGAGTTTCTGCAGCTAAGGGTGGCACCTGGGACTTCTCCCTCCTGGTCTAGGACCTTCATCACGACATCAACCTGGCTAATGAGTGGGCGAGGGAAAAACTCATTTCTATGGCTGGCAGTAAACCACTACCTAGGTCTTCCTCCTACCCCTTCTCCACGTTGGCAGTCCCAGATTGAGGAACTTCTCCCTCTACGAAAACTTTAATTTACTTGAGGTATTTTCTTTTCGCCTTTTGTATACAGACAATGCTCTACTTACAATCATTTGTTTAGGAAACTGTTGAAGTTACAGAAGCACTGAACACAAATGAATTTATGACCAGCCTTTGCCCTTATCCCTGTTAGGGATGCTTGGCAACTGGTATGTATTGATGATGTGATGGCCAGTGGCCACTCTCCTAGCTGGCTTCTGACAAGCAAAATCAATGGGGGGAGGCTGGATTTGTTTAATGACCACACGATTCATTTAACAACCCCTTTGCTTAGAAATGGAAATTGTGGTCTTAGCTGTGGTTGTATGTTTGTTCCTAACAGACTGGATAATCAGAGATTCTCAGCCTGGATCAAATACACAGATCCTCCTTCTAAAAGCTTCTTCCGTCAAATGGTTATTTTCCTGCAGCATTCATCTCTCTTAAGGTATGTTCTATATTACAGCAACTGTTTAAACCCTAGTTTAGAGTTCCTGGTAAGAAGAGAAAATTTCCCCAACTTGTGTTAAACCAAGAATGTGTAATTCAGGAAATCGAAAAGCGATTAAACCAGAACAGAATAAATATTACGAGTTTGGTTTGTTGGTTTGTTTGTTTTTTAACTTAAAACTATATAGATATATATTTACATAGCCAACTCTATGATACAATAAAATGAGATAAAAATCACAAAAGGTCATATATTTTTTTTGTCTTAAATTTTGCTTTTTTCAAATATATATATAAAACCCCAGGATTTACTGCTACCGTAGGAAATTCAGAGATCAGTCTGTGCTGAAAATTAATTAACATGGAAATAGAAAAAAAAACCACCCCAAAACCCACTCTTGCTTACAGCAAACAGATAACAAGGTAAGACAATTTCATTCCAATAAGCCTGAAATAATTTCTTCAGGTTGATTAACCATATTTTATATATCTGGATAAAAATACACTTTATTCAATAGCATTTCCCCTCATCATCTGTTAATTTGCCCTTTACTAAACTTTATTCTGAGCAGTAAAAAGGAAAGCGTGTTCTAAATTGATGACTAAAGTTATATTACAGGGAGTCCTTGACTTACAACCGTTCATTTAGTGGCTGAAGTTACAACAACACTGAAAAAAGTGACTTACACCGAGTCCTCCTAGTTATGACTGTGGTCTTGTGAACATGGCAACTGGCATGTATTTTACAAAGGCTGCAGCATCCTGGGTCACCAGGTGTGACCTTCCCAGGGGGCTTCTGACAAGGAAAGTCAACTGGGAAAGCCGGAATTCGCTTAATGAAATTACTCGGTTAACAACCGCAGTGATTTGTTTAGCATCTGTGGCAAAAAAGGTCATAAAACTGGGTGTGATTCGCTTAATGGCTGCATCTCTTAGCAACGGAAACTCCAGTCCTAATTGCAGTTGTAAGTCAAATGCTCCCCGTAATAACGTCTAAACATTTGGGAATCATCTTAAAATCTTCCCGTCTTTGTGAATTACCAGGAAAGGATGTAGTACTTCCTTAAGCTGATGCGCTGCGTATGAAAACGCAATTTTAAAGTATACAAAAAAAACAAAGATGGAAGTGGTTGCTTTTCCCAGGATTCGGATTGCACTGTCGCTCCCGAAGGCAACTTACTCCAGACAAATTGTGCGGGATTGAGAATTCAGCGTGCACCTTATTTCTCCCGACAATCCTATCTTCTTGCATAACCTATGGCTAAATAAAATTATTGCTAACCAGTAATAATAATAATAATAATGATAAAGTTGGAAGGGACCTTGGAGGTCATCTAGTCCAACCCCCTGCTCAGGCAGGAAACCCTATACCATTTCGGACAAATGGCTGTCCAGTCTCTTCTTAAAAACTTCCAGTGTTGGAGCATTCACCGCTTCTGGAGGCAGGTTGTTCCACTGGTTAATTGTTCTAACTGTCAGGAAGTTTCTCCTTAGAGAATAAGGTCTTAGAAAATAAGGTAATTCACCCATTCATGGGCCTAAATCATAGAAGCCACCCAGCAATTTGAACCGAGTCAAGCTAAAGGGCGATACGGATCATCTGATATTCCACTGATATTTCTAGACATGCACATAGTCCTCGACTTACAGCAGTTTGTTTAGTGACCATTCACTGGAAAAAAGTGACTTATGACCGCTTTTCAGACTTACGGCCGTTGCAGCCTCCCCAGGGTCACGCCATCAAAATTCAGCTGCTTGGCAAACGACTCATATTATGACGGTTGCAGCGTCCTGGGGTCACACTATCTCCTTTTATGACCTTCTGACAAGCAGAGTCAATGGGGAAGCCTGATTCATTCACAATTGTTTCACTTAGCGACATAAATTTTGCGCTCAGTTGCGTAAGTCGTAAGTCAAGGACTACCTGTATTCCTAAGAATCTGTGCTCCTTTGATTCCTCTGCTTGTACAGAAAATCTGGCTTAATCTCCTTAAAATAAGGGAAGCTTGTACATTACCCCAAACAAGGAACAATCTAAGGAATGCAGAAAAAGAAATGCAGATATACACATATAAACATTTTTTTCAATTATTAGGCACCTTGTTTTTAAAAGCTGCTTTTCGATCAGCCTGGCCCGATCACAAGAATATGTCAAACTATAAAATTATTCCGTGATCTATGAGGATATTTAAATAAGCGGCTTAGAATCTCGTTTCCCCTCTACAGATTGACTGTTGTTATTATTAGCTGCATATTCCTAATGCTCTTTATCTGATGCCTTAGAGTGCCATTTCTCACCGATGAGATTTTATTACTCCTGAATAGGTCATAAATATTTAAGCCAACTTTATAAATAATCTGACCCAGATTGCAAGCCCATCCAAGCAAATCAATGTGACCAATCTCATAAAGAAAAGTCCTGTGTTTCCATTATAAATCCAGATACCTAATAACAATAGAAAGCCTATGATGGCTGAGACAATTAATGGGAAAGTTTTTTTTTAAATGAAACAACTTTTTAAAAACTTCCTTCGCCTTCAGCTGAACCTTATTTATAATTGCTTTCAAAGGAACATGCCTAGCTGACATTTCCAAAGGGAAAAAAAAAAGCATTGAGTTCAAACACCTCCAGAAAAGTGCTTTCAATAAAGGTTGTTTCAAGGAGAACTGATAAATCCAAAGTCACTGTGGGCTTTTGCAGCAAAAGACTTTTATGTCTTCTGCAGAACGAGTTCTTCTAGATTGAAGAATGGAAGTCAACAAGGATGGAAGCCCAAATGTGAAAGAGCCAAATTTCTGTCTTTTCTTTCTTCATATTGGAAAATGAGCAAACAGGACTATCACACTTGACTCGCATCTTAAAGATGTTAAGATATACATCTTTAGAATGAAGCTGTATCAGCCTCTTCAGAACAATGGAAGCATTCCATGCTTATGGCACCCCATCCAGGCGTGCATGTACAAAATGATCCTAGTAGGATTCAAAGACAGCTTTAACAAGATGGAAGCCATAAACTCAAAGGAGATTTGACTGACCTAGAACAGGGGTAGGGAACCTTGGCTCTTTTATGACTTGTGGACTTCAATACCCAGAATTCCTGAACCAGCCATGCTGACTCTGGAATTCTGGGAGTTAAAGTCCACAAGTCATAAAAGAGCCAAGGTTCCCTACCCCTGACCTAGAACATTAGACTGACTGAGCACATTCAGGGACCTTCTGATCTCTGTATCAAGGGCACAAGAGCTAATTTCATAGAGATGGCTTAAGGATGGACTTAATCGTTCAGGACTGTGGATTCATATATACGACCAAAATCAGGGCAATACTTCAAAATCCCTCTGAGCAGCACAGAAATCTTTGCATATTTCTTAGTTTGAGGCTGGACTCCACCTTGGGATTCTGTTTTCTTCTCTCCTTTTTGTAAGATGAAGAACTTTTTTGAACACGTGAAGAAAGCTACTTCTTTTTCACTCCACTATGAGCAATATCAGCCCCTACTCATTTGGATTTACGGAGCAGGGTTTGCAAACACAGAGGCAAAAGCTTCAAAATAGGTTGGCATCTTCCCTTTGGACTCCCTTTCTTACGATGGTCATCTAGGACAGGGGTCCCCAACCCCCGGTCCGTGGCATGCAAAACAGTGAAGCCTCATTCACGAGATGCAGGCAGCACGGAAAACCACGTGGAAAAACCTCTCTCCATGGAACCGGTCCCTGGTGCCCAAAAGGTTGGGGACCTCTGATCTAGGACAATGCAGATCTATGCTTAATTGCAAGGATACTGTCTGATTTTGCTGATGGTAGGAGTAGGTTTTAAGGATGCTTGGATGAAACCTACCTCTAGAATCTGAATAGAATCAGTTTATTCTTTGCTCATTATTCACCGTAGCCATCAAATCCTACATGTTTATACTATTATACCTAGAAATGTTCAAGTCTCATATCTTCTCACCCCATTTATTAGGCCACCACATAAAACCCAATATTTTTTTTTTTAAATAAAACCTCATCCAGAATTATGGTAGTACTTTGAACCAATGCTCAATTTTCCACCTTATTTTACCTGGCTCCTATCATTTTGTTGCTGTGATGTTTATTCTATATTGTAGATCATCGTGAGTAAATCTACTTGTTGCAAGCCCAGGCAGGTCATGAGTGTTTTAAAATAAATGCATCTATGCTGAATACAAAAATTCTGCTCCAACCTTTTGTGATAGACAGTGGCTACTGGGCTACTCCCGTAGGGCACCTTTTGGTCCCACCCTCATTATTTGGGGGGATGTGTTAAAAGACGTCCAATTTCTCTATACTGTAATAGCTAACATATCATCCACGTTTTTAGAAAAAACTCACCAAGGGCATGATAAAGTGCACGTTCATTCTGCCAAAAGTGACAGGGAAAGCTTCACTTAATATGTTGCAATCTAAAAAAAAAAAAAAGGGGGGGGGGTTAAGTGCACATTGAACATGGCAAATCCTCTAGAAAAAGGCATCACAGGTATTTCAAGGAGGAGGAGGAGAAAGAGAAGAAAAGAAGAAGGAGGAGGAGAAGGAGAAGAGGAGGAGGAGGAGGAGGAGGAGAAGAAGGAGGGGGAGCAACTCTGTGGTTGCTCCTAAAATCTCTGTTCCATCTTCACTGCTGCCTGCACCATAAAATGAGTCATACATGGGCAGCAGCTGAGCATTTTGGAAATGCTTACCGGTAAATCAAAATCTCCATACAACACCCACTGCAACTGCAACTTTACATTAAGGTAAACTGAGGTTCAGATCTCCCGAGACAAGAGAGCTCCCCCCCCCGTTTACTTACAAACCCAGAATGGGTTAGAACAGTAAGATCTAAAAAACAAAAGTTGTCACCTCTTTCTTAAAGAAAGGAAGGAAGAAGCAAGGAGTAATTTTTAGAACGGAAAAAAAAAAAGAAGTGGAAAAAAAAAGTCTTTAGCCTCTATGTACAAATCACATTGTAAGGAAGAACACCCATCTTTTCACTTTTTTGTAGAAACATATACCTAGGTTTAAAACACATATATATATATACACACACACACACACACACACGCCAAATATTTTGGGGTGGGGGAAAGTTGCTGTCCCCTAATTGTCGACACTCAGTTTGGAGAGTCCTTGCCGAAAATCTTGCAATTCGTCTATCTTTCCGTCTAGGACATCTAAAAAAGTCTGCAGCTCTGTCTTCAGGTTATTCTGCCGGTGTTTGCTCTCTTCTACTTCCGTCCTTAAAGCTTTGACTTTCTCTTCAAGGTCTTTATTCCTTTTCTCAGCCACCTGGCAAAACAGAAAGAAAGTTTGAAGGTACCCTTCAGATATTGGAACTCGGCTATCCTATCTCCCTTAGTCCTTCTTTTCATTAGACTAGACCAGGGGTAGGCAACCGTGGCTCTTTTATGACTTGTGGACTTCAACTCCCAGAATTCCTGAGTCAGCATGGCTGCTTCAGGAATTCTGGGAGTTGACGTCCACGAGTCATAAAAGAGCCAAGGTTGCCTACCCCTGGACTAGACATACCCAATTCCTGTTAACTGCTCTTCGTATGTTATATAGTGGTATATCATGCCATTGATGATTGAACAAGACATTACCTGGTGAGTTTAGCGGTTTGTGTGATTTCCACTCAAAACGGGAAGAACATTTTCAAATCATAAATGGGAAGAACGGCTCATATGTATAAATAAGATGAACATATTGTAGCTATATCTTCTTGTAGAGATGAGGAATTTGGAGAGAGGAGGAATCTGTAACCCTCTAGATCAGGGGTCTTCAAACTTGGCCCTTTTATGACTCGTGGACTTCAACTCCCAGAATTCCTTAGCCAGGCATGCTAGTTGAGGAATTCTGGGAGTTGAAGTCCACAAGTCAAGGGGTCTTCAAACTTGGCTCTTTCATGACTTGTGGACTTCAACTCCCAGAATTCTGGCTGAGGAATTCTGGGAGTTGAAGTCCACAAGTCATAAAAGGGCCAAGTTTGAAGACCCCTGCTCTAGATACTGATGAATGACAAGCAACCACCAGCAGCCACAACCAGTAGGGCTAATGGTGGGGGATGATGGGACTTATAGCTTAGCAATGCCTAAAGGACTATCTATTCTCAATCCTTACCCATGGAACTGGCTTCACTAAGAGCCAATTTCACCCTCCTGACTTATATCAGCATGAATCATTGGCCCTGTCCCCTGCCTATAAGAAAAAAAAAAGATATTGGCTGTAGGGTTGGAGCAATCTTTTATTTAAACCGCAACATGTTTTACCAAAGACTAATAACTATGCATACCTGCAATTTCTGAGAAACCGTTTCACATTCTGTCATGAGCTGAGGTATAATTTCGCCCTGTTTCCGTAGATCTTCCAATTCCTAGAGAAATGTGCATGCCATGAAATTATAATCATATACACCCTCACCTTCCCACTTTCTTAAATATATCTTGAAAACATTAGGAGAAAGCACTAGCACCTGAGCGTTCGGGGAACTTTCCACTGTCAAAGGAAATGAATCATTAAAATGTTAACTTAAGGGGAAAACATGTCTTATTGCCGTGCTTTACTGCAAACGTGGCAATAATTTCAACATTTAATGATACCTTCTGCTTTAATAAATAGTCCAAATACAAAGATATGTTTATACATTAAAATGTTGTGTTACCCTTGGGCGGTGAGAAGAGAATGTATTAAAATAGCAACCTCCATGGCGAGCGAAGACTTTGATACAAAATAGGATGAACTCTTAGCCTTCAAGGCAACATCTTGAAGAAGAAAACCAGACTAGTTGGGGAAGGGATTTCATGAAAAACTTCCTCCATCCCCAATGGGACACTTTTTGGGTGGACTGGCTCCAGAGAAGCTCTTTCTAAAAACAGCAGATCAGCACCAGCCAAGAGAACAGCGCCAACTAGCTAACAGGGGAGTAATGAGCATTATAACTGCAAGATAGAAGATAGCATTTTTAAATGGCTGGGGAATAATTTTTTTTTCATTTATTTATATTCTGCCTTCATTATTTTTATACACTACTCAAGGCAGCTAATATCTCCAACATAACATCCTCCTCCTACTTGACCCACCGCAAGAATCCTACATGGTGGGTTGGGCAGAAAGAGAGAGGATGGCCCAAAACCAGCCCGTTGGTTTTGATGGGTACCGTGGGACTAGAACTCACGGTCTCCTGGTGATTGACTCAAAGTCACCCAGCTGGCTTTCATGGCTATGGTGAGACTAGAATGCATGGTCTCCTGGTGATTGGTCCAAGGTCACTCAGCTAGCTTTCATGGCTAAGGCGGGACTAGAACTCACAGTCTCCTGGTGATTGGCCCGAGGTCACCCAGATGGCTTTCATGGTGTCATTGCTTTGACACATGGCTAAGGAGGGACTAGAACTCACAGTCTCCTGGTGATTGGTCCAAGGTCACTCAGCTGGCTTTCATGGCTAAGGCGGGACTAGAACTCATCCTGGTGATTGGCCCAAGATCACCCAGCTGGCTTTCATAGCTAAGGCGGGACTAGAACTCACAGTCTCCTGGTGATTGGTCCAAGGTCACTCAGCTGGCTTTCATGGCTAAGGCAGGACTAGAACTCAGAGCCTCTGGCTTTCAAGCCTGATGCCTTAACCACTAGGTCAAGCTGGCCCTTGGAATTCTTTTCAGTGGCCACTGTGGAAGGGGAATAATGAAGCCAATTGGGCAGAACAAGGATTTCTTGATTTAGCAAAGGGAGCATTTTGTTAAGCCTATATTGCTGCTTATTAATCTCCACAGGGCTGGGGGCTCTGCTTCCTGTAAGGGGGGACTTTGGGTGTAAAAGGGGGAATTCAGAAACCTCCCATTGTTTCCCATCTTGCCTTCAAGGCGTACCCATTCCACGACAGCATATACAAATATAGTCTGCAGCTGGAAAAGATGACTAAAATACAGATAGAATTTAAGCCAGAACTGTTTTTGTTAGGAATATTAGGACTTGATTATGGGAAAGAGAATGAATATTTAATACTACAGGCATTGACAGCTGCGAGAATTGCATTTGCCCAATTTTGGGAAAATGAAAATTTACCACCTGGTCAGATTATAACCACGAACATCTTAGAATGTGCAGAAACGGATAGACTAACTTTAGAGATTTAAAGAGAAAGAAGATTCAGTGTATTTTAAAACATGGGGAAAATTTTTTTATCAACGGTTAGCATTACGTTACAGCGAGAAAGGATTGTGAAATTTAACACGATGGATGATATTTACTCACTAAGCTTTACTTCTCTGATTATTCTTACTATCAGTGATTATAATTGTTTAGTGTTATATTAACTACTGTCATTCAATATTTGTACCCGGACGATAGTCTGCTTGCTAAAGCGTTGAATTCTTTGTGGGGAGCAACACCACTATTGTAGCTACCCTTACCCTTATCCCAACCCTATTCCCTAACCCCACCCACTACCTACACCAATCCTATCCCCTTTCTACCCTTATAAAACCTAATAAAATATTTTTTTTAAAAAAATAGTCTGCAGCTGAAGAGGAAAAACAATGTATTTTCTCTCTCTCTCTCCGCTGCCCTCTCCTCCTGGCCTTGCATCCCCACTCAGAAAGCGTCCACAGGTGCTCCTTCCACCCTGTCACACTTTCCAAGGGGAATTCACACAGGCTCTGTCTTGCAAAAGCAAAATTAGCTTTCCGTCTAGCGCTGGCTGGAGCTTGCTAACCCCGGGGCGCTGCTGGAGAAGCACACGCCGGGCAAAACCTCGCCAGCCAATGAAAAGGCAGCTCATCCTATTCACAAGTCTGGAGAGTTACAAAATACTATTAGGAGTGC
This sequence comes from Protobothrops mucrosquamatus, assembly GCF_001527695.2. NCBI lineage: Eukaryota > Metazoa > Chordata > Lepidosauria > Squamata > Viperidae > Protobothrops > Protobothrops mucrosquamatus. The sequence goes on along the minus strand of NW_015389434.1, from coordinate 71,048 downwards.
CGTCCCCCGTGGAGGAGGCTGGGTGAAAAAAGCTCGTTTTCCCTTTTTCCTTTGAAGCTTGATGGGCAGAAGACCTTTGAATCTGGGCGTCAACCTCTATTAGTCTGAACTGATTGGGTGTACGGCCACAACTGAGCCCAAAATTTCTGTCGCTACGTGGAAACATTTGTCAAGGGATTTCGCCCCATTCTGGGACCTTTCTTGCCCCAGTTGCTAAGAGAATCCCTGCCGTTGTTAGCTTAGTCACACGGTTGTTAAGTGAATCTGGCTTCCCCATTGGCTTTGCTTGTCAGAAGGTCACAAAACGGGAACACGTGACTCTAGGACGGTTGCAACCGTCATAAATATGAGCCGGTTGCCAAGTGTCTGGATTTGGGGTTTATTTTATATTATTATTGGCTACGTCTAGTTTAATGAAGAGAAGGACGAGGGGGCACATGATAGCAGTCTTCCAGTATCTCAGGGGCTGCCCCAAAGAAGAGGGAGTCAAGCTATTCTTCAAAGCACCCGAAGGCAGGACAAGAAGCAACGGATGGAAACTGATCAAGGAGAGAAGCAACCTAGAACTAAGGAGAAACTTCCTGACAGTTAGAACAGTTAACCAGTGGAACAACCTGCCTCCAGAAGCGGTGAATGCTCCAACACTGGAAGTTTTTAAGAAGAGACTGGACAGCCATTTATCTGAAATGGTATAGGGTTTCCTGCCTGAGCAGGGGGTTGGACTAGATGACCTCCAAGGTCCCTTCCAACTTTATTATTATGGATCATCGCACAGTCAGCCAGATGTTCAGACTGGATTTGGCATTTTGCCTACCTATCGAGTCCTTACCAAGGACCTGGAATAGGCAGATGTGGATGTATGATGGTATTACAGATATCGTCACAGGATGGAAGCAGTTCCTAGTAAGGGCGCCTTTTGCAATTGACTAATGGCAAATTTATTATTATTATTGTTGTTATTATTATTATTATTATTATTATTATTATTATTATTATTATTATTATTATTGTGGAGATGCTACAAAGATTGTAAGTCTGAAAAATGGTCATAAGTCACTTTTTCCAGTGCCCTTGTAAGTTCGAATGGCAGTAAACAAACTGCTGTTAGGTCCAGGATACCCTGTATAACAGGCCATTGTTCTTAACCAAAGCCTACAACATTCCTGGTCTGTGTGCTTGTGTTCAGGAGTTCGATTAAACCCGAAACAGGAAGGGCAAAATTTAGAAGAGATTCTCCGGTGAAAAGCTCACTCCTTTGTACAAGTATAATGATTAAAAAAGAGAGCGAGAACAACCCTGCTGTCAAGTCTGGAAGAGCTTCGGAACCATTGCCAAAGACAACGTTCCATTATCCTGAGAGAGTGGCTTTTATATGCAGATATTGTATAATTAATGCCTTTTATTGTGACTTAATAGATTAGGAACTGTTATGTTTTAATGTGTCCTGTAAATTTGTAATCTAGTCTTTCTCTTCTCCAGACTAGCCATACCCAAATCCTGCAACCGCTCTTCGTATGTTTTAGTCTCCAGGCCTTTAATCATCTTAGCTGCTCTTCTCTGCACCTTTTCCAAAGTCTTAACATCTTTTTTGTAATGTAGTGACTAAAATTGGATGCAGTATTCCAGGGGTGGCCTTTACCTACCAATTCCTTATCCTGAAGTTCTGTTTCCAGCTCCTGAAGACGCCTGCTAAGCTGGGCGTTCCGATCGCGCTCCTTATCGATTTCATTGCACTGTTCTTCCAGCTCCTCAATCTTAAAGAAAGAAAAAAAACATGGCCTCTTAAACTTTGTACTTGAAGTAGACTCTCGGCTGGAGTTTTAGCACATGAGCTCGACATTAACTGTAAAAACTATATATATATATATCCCTTCTAACAATGAGTCCTGGTGGCGCAGTGGTTAGAATGCAGTATTGCAGGCAAACTCTGCCCATAGCCTGGAGTTTAATCCTGACAGAGCTCAAGGCTGACCCAGATTCCATCTTTTCGAGATCAGTAAAATGAGGACCTAGAACCAGTGGTGGCGAACCTATGGCACGGGTGCCAGAGGCGGCACTCGGAGCCCTCTCTGTGGGCGCACGTGCCATTGCCCCAGCCTTGCCTCCCCCCACGACCTCCTCCTCTCCAGCAGCCCCCCCTGAAGGAGAGTCGCCCCTGAGAGTGGCCCACGCAGAGCAGCGCAGCCAAGGACATGGCAGCCAGGCAGTGTAGACAAGACTCTGCCCTCACGCCCCATCATGCAGTTGATGCTGCAGGACGCGGGCAGAGGGCGTGGCCGCCATGGTGCTGCTGGGCTGCCTGGGCAATCTGCGGCGGGCCCTGGAGGCGGTGAATGGTCCTGTGGGCAGGCGGGGTGGGGGATGCGGGGCAGAGCGGGGGCGGAGCAGGGAAGTGGAGCGCGGGTGGGGCCAGTTTTTGGGCACTCGGTCTCTAAAAGGTTCGCCATCACTGACCTAGACTGTTGGGGCCAAGATGCTCAGAGAGTGCTCTAAAGCGCTAGGGGGCAGTATATAAGTCTACATGCTATTGCTACGGCTAATGAAAAAGGTATCATTGCCCATTCAATTTTGAGGGACCCCTTAAGAAAAGCAACCTCCATCTTTAAAGAGTTTTAAGCTCTTCACCCTCAACAGATTTAACGAGGATCTTAGCAACAACGGCAAAAAAACAAACAAACCCCAGATGCTTTCATTTTGTGACATCCCGTACCTTACTCTGCAGTTGATCATTTTCGTCTTTGCAAAGGGAAAACTGCTTTTTCCAGTGTTCTATGCTGGCTGCGGATTCCTGGAGGGCCGTCGTGAGTCTTGCGTTGCTCTCTCTAAGCGTCTGCAGTTCTGATTCCCATTTCTTCACGTTGGAGGTACTAAGGACGGCAAAATACACACAGGCACTCTTGAAATTTGTCAGGGCAAGCTTAATTGTGATTTGTCTTTTTTTTTTTTTTTTCAAAAGGAGCAAAAGAACAAACGCCCCCTCCCTATTCCACCTTTGCGTTTAGTGGAGTTTTCAGGGTAAACAAAATAAATTACATCGCCATTAGGTTCCTCGTTTTGTTGCGTTCCTACACTCTTACAAATTAAAAGAGGGCACAGTCATGATTATTTAATATTGTTTAGTCCTCTCAAGCTGCAAAAAGAATCAGCATTATCCAAACATGTCTACAGTTTGCCTTATGCATTGTAAATTATTTTACATACTCCTGGCTGAAAAGAATTCTTGTGAAAGAGGTATATAAATGTGCCCTAAACTTGTATAAATCTGGTATGAAGCGAAATGTGTGAATCCGTTCGGTATGTAAGACATGACTCTTCTCCCAGAACACAAATTGAAAACAAATTGAAAAAAAACACTTTGCTATGTTGGGTTTATCTAGCACCATATGTGGCCACCAGATGTTCTTTGGTCCTCAAAAGCTCTTAGAACAAGCAGAAACTTTTATAATTCAGAACATGCTCACATCATAGAGTTACCGTTATCACTATCTCCCTACAACGGCAGCATCGGAAGCAAAAATGGATGCGATCCAGTTGCACCGTTTTGTTTGATTTTTAGGATCGCACCATTTATCCACCCCCGCAGGAGGAAGAGTCCTCTCTACACAGTGGAGAAGCGGATCGTGAAAATAGTAGAACTTGCAAAAATGGCTAGCTTGATTTGTTTGATCAGGGATAGAAAAACGACAACTATTTTTTATGAAAGACTGGAAATCCTTTTTGCATTTTTTTTTGTTTGTTTGGTGAAGATGGATAAGAGTGAACTGGAGATTTCTAGATTTATCAACTAAAAGGGAATGCAGATGGGGAAAAGAGAACTACCTTGTGTAATTTTGAGAGAGGAAAATGAGATTAATGGTCTATAAGTGCAATAAAATCACTTCTCTAAATATTTTTCCCTTTGTTATGGCTCTTTCCTTTCCTTTCCTTTCCCTCCCCTTCTCTCCCCCTTTCTCCTTCCCCCTTTCCCCTTTCCTTCCTTCCTTCTTTCCTTCCTTCCTTCCTTCCTTCNAAATTCAAATGACAAGGGAAGAGAAGGACAAATTGAGAATCTTTTCTTCAGGAAATGTTAACTTTTTTTTTTTAATATAGGGAGAGTTAAATCTGAGCTGGAAGGATTAAAATGCTCCAATAGGATCCCCTCTTTGTACTCAAAAGGAACCATGTTCTTCCTGTGATTTTTCACATGCCAGTAAAGGAGAATATTCGTAGCTCAGGGTTGAAATGAGGGGTCCTTGGTGCTCTCTGAGCTTGCTTGTTTTTTTTTTGCTGATGTTTTCTTGCCAGTTTGGCTAATAAAACATCTGCCAGAAAACAAGCAAGCTCAGAGAGCACCAAGGACCCCTGGTTGTTACATACATTGTAGTATCACCTTCAGTTCTGACGTCCAGAAGTCAGAGACTGCATTCACAAACAGAGCAGTAAATCAAAATGTGCTGATGAAACAACAGCTTAGCCCAACGTTTAAACTCAGCCAATCTACAGGAAATCATTTTTTTTTCTCAGCCAATGCTTTATTTTAAATTATTAAAATTTATTTCAAGCTCTTAAAGCTTTCGGTCGAAAGCCAGTCTTGCCTTTTGCAAGGTTGATATGACAAATTAGTCGTTCCCGCATCCTTGAATAGAGAGCAGAAACAGAATCAGAATATTGCTAGAAGGGACCTTGGAGGTCTTCTAGTCCAGCCCCCTGCTCAAGCAGAAGACTCTAGATCATTTCAGACAGGTGTCAGATCATAACTTACTTGTGAATGGTTACTGGAAGTTTCCATTTTTTCTTGGGACCGATCTCTGGCTAGTCGGGCAGCTTCTTTCACTTCCTGAAATTTCTCAGCAAACTAAAAATGGGAACACAAGGACCAAAACATTGCCTTAATTTTGGGATTCTAGAGCTATGGAAGTTGAAAAAAATGCATTTTGCATTGAGTTATGTCTTGGTGTCACAGACTGCAATAAAGGTGGGCATACACAGACATAAGACTTCAGTAGACACATTAGCTTGCTCCAATTCTGAATTCTTCTCCATGAATAGGAAAGAGTAGGAAAGAAAACAAAAATACTCAGACATTGGAAAAAGCTAGATAAATGCCCTTTCTGTTTCTCTATAACAGTGGTGGCGAACCTATGGCACGGGTGCCAGAGGTGGCACTCAGGGCCCTCTCTGTGGGCACACGTGCCGTCACCCCAGTCCTCGGCCTTCAGCTGGGTTTTATAAAACCTTTTCGCTTTAGGCCTCCGCCGCTGTGTGCAAAAAAAAAAAAAAAGGTTCAATCAATCAGTCAATTTCAACTTCTCACGGGAAAAAAAAAGATCTCACAAAGTTGGAATTAATGATTGAACCTTTTAGTCCCACCCAGTCTGCTGTTACCACCGTAGCCACGCCCACCCAATGGGCCACACCCACCCAATTGGCCACACCCACGTAATGGGCCACACCCACCCAGCACCTGACGATGCATAAGTGGGTTTTGGGTTGCAGTTTGGGCACTCGGTCTCTAAAAGGTTCGCCATCACTGCTCTATAAGAAAGTGTCCTAAAGCACCTTAGAGCAGGGGTCCCCAATCTTGGCCACTTTATGACTTGTGGACTTCAAATTCTAGGAGTTGAAGTCCACAAGTCATAAAATGGCCAAGGTCGGGGGCCTCTGCCTTAGAGTCCAACTATTTTAACATAGCGTTTGCTGGCTTTTAAGAATTCACCCAACAAGCTAATCCATCATTCAGTTTTTGCTTAGCTCGCGGCTTGCAAACTGTGGGTTATGGTTTATTATATGCAAAAACACCTGTAGTTGTTCAGCAAGTCCTATTTCCCACTCCTACCCCGAAAATCTACAAACCGCGCAGTTCCATTACCACCTACTCTTATTTTCTTTCCAGTTGTTGGCACTTGGCAAGGAGCCACACTGCCCCTCCCCCCCTGTGAATGAAAGCAGCACCTTTGGTTACAGAGTACTGCACACTATCGGGTTGTGGGTTTTTTTGCCATAAGATTTTATACTAATAAGGTTGCTGAAAGATAACATCTGGATGCAAACTGGTGCCAAACCATTTGGATGCAAAGTCCAAGAACCGCTTCTCCAGCTGTATTCTAATGGATACCAGTAGACCTCTGTTTTGCCCCAAGACTGGATAATTCTAATTTTAAGAATATGAAGAGAGGCAAAAACAAGTGTGCAGTACATTGCTGAAATGAATTTGAAGCTTTTTAAAAGAGGAGAAGGAGAGGAAGGAGGAGGAGGAGGAGGAGGAGGAGGAGGAGGAGGAGGAGGAGGAGGAGGAGG
>NW_015389434.1:0-61161 GCF_001527695.2 Protobothrops mucrosquamatus | reverse complement strand
CATCCTGTGAAGAATGCTACAAGGCTTTATTTAAAAAAAAAAACCACGTGCACCAACGAAGCATATACCTATAGCATCCAAACTGCCGCAAAGCAATTGCCTTTGTTTTCAGCAAAACTGAAAAACATCCAATACTGTAGTCATTTGGAACACATCAGGAGACATACAGAAATTATTATAGCAGCTGGGGGTGTGCAATATACTTCATTTTGATGTCTTCCTGGAATGTTGGTTCCGATTTGCACATCTGTTGGTAACATGGGAAGCGCATTAAAGAGAATTATGAGCCATTTCCTGGCAGGTTTGTAGAATGCCTTAGAGCAGTTAATCCTTCTCTGAACGAAGGTGGTAAAGAGGACTGGTGTATATAGTTGGGAGCCAATTAATTGAGAATTAGTTGAAGTCGAAGGGAGTCAGCTCAAGCTAGCTCAGGGGTCTTCAAACTTGGCCACTTTAAGACATGTGGACTTCAACTCCCAAAATTCCTCAGCCAGCATCTTTGGGTTCACCATACTTCCAAATAATGAACTTAAGAGCCTTGGTGGCGCGGTGATTAAAATGCAATATGGCAGGCTAATTCTGCCCACAGCCTGCAGTTCGATCCTGACTGGCTCAAGGTTGACTCAGCCTTCCATCCTTCCGAGGTCAGTAAAATGAGGACCCAGATTGTTGGGGGCGATAGGCTGATTCTGTAAACTGCTTAGAGAGGGCTGTAAAGCACTATGAAGCGGTATACAAGTCTAAGTGCTATTGCTATTGCAGGCTAACTCTGCCCACAGCCTGGAGTTCAATCCTGACTGGCTCAAGGTTGACTCAGCCTTCCATCCTTCCAAGGTCAGTAAAATGAGGACCCAGATTGTTGGGAGCAATAGGCTGACTCTGTAAACCACTTAGAGAGGGCTGTGAAGCACTGTGAAGCAGTATATAAGCCTAAGTGCTATTGTTATTTTTCCTTATTGAATACTCTAGAAAATGTTCTCCATGTTGCCAAATAAAGCTTAGCGTTGAAGGCAGAAATATCTCCCATGTGTACTGACGGTTGAGTGAAACTCCAGATTGGCCAATATATTGCCTGTACGAGCATACAAAAGAACGGCATATTTTTATCCATTGCCAAAAGGAAGATACCAATAGATCTTTTTCAGAGTGAACGGCAAAGAAGCATTTCCAAGAAACCCAGGCTACACTCCCATCTATTCTGGGGCTTAATACAGTTGATAAATGACAGAAGCGTTCAGGTTAGGCTTTATTGGATTTTCACCTCCATCTCCCATTTCCCAGATGTATTGCCAGTTATTGCTCTGGAAGTTCCTGGCACAGTGGAGTTCCAATTGTCAAGGAAAGATTTAGCAAGATTTGTTCTGCTTTGGATATCTGGTTATCTTGTTACAAAGGGGAGTTCAGTCCAAAAGTCCATTATCACAATGAATATGATATGGGTTCGGATCCCCTAATCCCTAGGAGTTTTTAAATTGCAGGTTGAAATGGAAATCATTTATCAATGTAGATCATGCCTTCCTACTTTGGGTGCTTAAGAAGGCCCCTTGTCATCTGAAATAAAAGACTATATAATTTTGCAGAGGATATCGTATCATTTGAGGAAGCAGCGGTATCAGTTAAGAAGCTAGATCTGCCAGGAATGTGCATGAAAGGCCAACATCTCTCCTGAATCTTTGTGATTGACAAAAGAAGTACAAGCAAAAATGAAATTAGCTAGGCATCCCTTGGCAGAGAGTCCCAAATCCTGGGAAGCAGCCACTGGAAAATATAAGTTGTCCCAATTCAAATTTCACCTCCAGCTATTTTCTCATGAAATGACCTTTGGTAAGGACCTATTTTTAGCATTATGACCCGTAATACATATAAAAACACCATCCTTCTTTTCAGGTTGGTATGTCATCTATGCAACCACTCAAAACCATTTTACAAATAGCAATTATTATTAGTGAAGAATCAGCCATGAGAAGATTGCTGGGAGCATTGTAGAAGTGACACTTGAAATGAATATGGAAGTAGAATCTGCAGCAATTTGAAAACAAAAGACAAATACCAATTTCCACAACTCTGCTAAAACATAAGAAAAAGAAACAACACTAATCATGCTGCAGGTTCTGTTTAGTAGAAGTCCTGTATTTACATCGTAAGATGTAACACAAGACCAACGAATACGAAGATGATCTACTGAAATATGACACAAAGAAGGAATGAATTAAAAATTCAAGAGATAAACAAGATACACAATTAGAGAGCATTATTTCAGTGGATCAATATGAAGGACTATGGGGGAAAAATTTACTCCAAGCTACAATCTAAGGAAAACTTGGTACAAAATGTTTTACAGGTAGTATATAACTCCATCTATGATTGTTACAGTAGACAAAGCACATAACAAGAAATGCTGAAAGCACCATAAGAAAGATGGAACATTTTACCACAAGTCATGGCAAGAAAAGTAAAAGTTTTGGAAAGAAATACAATAAAAACTCCAAAAGTACTTGTACAAATAAAATTTGAATTGAATGTTAATTTGATCGGGAGCAAGTTTAGAGAACCAGATTCTTTTTAAGGAGGCAATATTAGGAATTTGGAAACAAGGAATTCTATGTTGGGATTATATTGACTACTGCATGCAAGATGAAATATTACTTAGTAATATTTTTCCAATATTACTAAGAGGCAGCACTAATAGCAGTAGCAACAGCACTTAGACTTATATACTGCTTCACAGTGCTTTACAGCCCTCTCTAAGCGGTTTACAGAGTCAGCAACTTGCCCCCAACAAGTGGGTCCTCATTTTACCAATCTCGGAAGGATAAAAGGCTGAGTCAACCTTGAACCGGTCAGGATTGAACATCTGGCTGTGGGCAGAGTAAGCCTACAATAGTATTAACACTTATATACTGCTTCACAGTGCTTTACAGCCCTCTCTAAGCGGTTTACAGAGTCAGCATCTTGCCCCCAACAATCTGGGTCCTCATTTTACCGACCTTGGAAGGATGGAAGGCTGAGTCAACCTTGAACCGGTCAGGATTGAACATCTGGCTGTGGGCAGAGTAAGCCTACAATAACATTAATACTTATATACCGCTTCACAGTGCTTTACAGCCCTCTCTAAGCGGTTTACAGAGTCAGCATCTTGCCCCCAACAATCTGGGTCCTCATATTTACTGACCTCAGAAGGATGGAAGGCTGAGTCAACCTTGAACCGGTCAGGATCGAATACCTGGCTGTGGGCAGAGTAAGCCTACAATAGCATTAACACTTATATACTGCTTCACAGTGCTTTACAGCCCTCTCTAAGTGGTTTATAAAGTCAGCCTATTGCCCCCAACAATCTGGGTCCTCATTTTATCGACCTTGGAAGGATGGAAGGCTGAGTCAACCTTGAGCCGGTCAGGATCGAACACCTGGCTGTGGGCAGTGAGTTAGCCTGCAATACCGTATTCTAACCACTGCGCCACCACGGTTAAGCAACTCACATTCATGGTCAAGGTGTTCAACTTTCCCGATCAACCATGTATTCATCAGGAGAAAATGGGGGAAGGAAGTTAAGATAGCAGATGGCTAACGAACAACATCTGCTTCTTTCTAAATGCCATCTTAAGACTGTAACTAAATATAGTGACTCAAAAATCAAGCCGGCTTCCCACCCACGCCAACCTATCTCCGAGACCGCCTTCTGCCACAGATTCCCTCCCATAGACCGGTACGCTCCCACAGAGCGGGCCTCCTCAGGGTGCCGTCGGCCAAGCAATGTAGGCTGGCGACCCCCAGGGGGAGGGCCTTCTCTGTGGGTGCCCCCACCCTCTGGAACAATCTACCCCCCGAGATCCGGATGATTCCGGATCTCTTTACTTTCCGCCGCGCCCTCAAGACATGGCTTTTCCAGCAAGCGGGCCTGGCCTAGGGAGGATTTTAAAAATCGGGTTTATTTTAAGGAAATTTTAAACAGGAAATCACAACGTTAAATATTTGGTTTTTAATTGGTTTTATTCGGTGGGGATTGTGGGTATGTTTTTGTTTTTAAATAGGTTGTGAGCCGCCCTGAGTCCCGTCGGGAGAAGGGCGGGATATAAATCAAAATAATAATAATAATAATAATAATAATAACCTGCTTAATATCTGACTTGAAGAATCGGGTCTGGAGAAGTTGGAGATTTTGTTCTTGTGCTCTATGGTACTTGGATTGATTCCAATGAAATGTCCAGCCATTAAGCCTGGAGATCAAGTCAATCTTGCTCACCTAGTCAAGCCATAACTATACATGCCCGTACTATGTTCCACCCCAAACAATAGTCTATGTAAGCAATCACAGAAGCTACAAGAAAGGAGAAAGTGTTCCTGTTTTGACCTTTGAAATCTAACTAATATACAAAAGCTCGCATTTGTTTTCCCTGGCATCCTTCTGTGAAGTTGAGTGAAGGCAAAGAAAGGTGGAATTTACAAACGACATTCATTCTTTGAGATAAACCTTGGCCGTGGCCTTGGCACCCAACCAACCAGGATGCATCTGTTTGGCCAAATTTCAGCACCTGTTTGGTTAAGAGTATATGTTCATTGCTTAATTGAGTTCCCGCAGTTTCAGCTGAGAAAATGCAAGGCTTCAGTCAAAATATACCCATTTCCCAGAAGAGGAACTGGTGAGGTTTGCTCTCTGATGCCCATTTTTACTTGTGTCGTTGTTTTGATTTCTTTTGGTGGGGGCACCCTTCTGCATTGCAGCCAGCTGCCGTGGTTATTTTCTAAAGGCACTTCTGAGGCTTAAGCAGAACTTAAGAGGCATTCTTGGAATAGCTTATGTGTTAACAAATTTATTGGCCATTAAAAAAAAATGAGAATCAAGTGAGACAGAAAGAGAGCCTAGCTCCTGCTCTGTTTTATAGTATAAATATTTAAGGTCTTGTGAAAAACGACATGACAAGGGCATTTGATTAATACGAGAGAAACGGTTTGCTTAACCACAATTTATTAAATACATTAGACCCCAACTGACTGGTTTGCATAACAAATTCAGTCACAAACTGTGATTTACCAACCACATTGGTCAAGTTCACATATGGCATTAAGCTGCAAAAAGCAGATAATGATCAAATCAGTCCGCAACTTAGAGCAACATTTCTCAACCTCAGCAATGTATAAGATGTGTGCACTTCAGCTCCCAGAATTCCGCAGTCGGCATGGTGGCTGGAAAGTTTGGGAGTTGAAGTCCACACATCTTAAAGTTGTTGGGGTTGAGAAGCTCTGACTTAGAACAATGTGTGAATCAGGATTGAATATAGTTCTCTGGAAACTATACTTCTGTGTGGTAAGGAGTCCAGTTGCCAACTTCTGACGTCTCTTTGAAGGAAACCACAGTTGGAAAAGAACCCTAAGAAATGGCTTAACATAGGAAACAAATGGATTGATTTGGAAATTAAATATCTTTTTGGAAATCGGACCTTGCTTTGTTTTCATACAAATTGATGAAGATCTTATCCTCAACCAGTGGAACAATTAACCAGTGGAACAACCTGCCTCCAGAAGCGGTGAATGCTCCAACACTGGAAGTTTTTAAGAAGAGACTGGACAGCCATTTGTCCAAAATGGTATAGGGTTTCCTGCCTGAGCAGGGGGTTGGACTAGATGACCTCCAAGGTCCCTTCCAACTACTACTACTACTACTATTACTATTACTACTACTTCTTCTTCTTCTTCTTCTTCTTCTTCTTCTTCTTCTTATTATTATTATTATTATTATTATTATTATTATTATTATTATTATTATTCATATTCTTCATGAAATTGCCACTCAATCTAAGCTACTCCACAACAAAACGTTCGCTTCATCATTACTGATGATTTTTTTTTTTTTAGCCGTGTTCATAAAAAGTTGTCTCATTTGCTTGCCATTGTGAACACTCTTGGGGCAGAAGGAAAACTGGTAATTTTAAACAGTAATGTTGTTGCTCAGTTAACACCTAGGAAATTCATTACTGCAGCAGCATTCAAAATTTAAGAGCACTGCAGGATTCCTCATTTATTTTATATTGTGTTTTACTACGTGTGACTGATTCAGCAACTCTGAAATAAAAAAATAAAATTAAAAAAAATCAGCTGGACAGACCACTTGAGAAATACCCAACATAACCAGAAATAGATTGCATCATATCAAGCTGCATGAACTGAAGAGGCCACCTTTGATCTTGTAAAGCTGACACTCGGGGGCTGCAGCACAAAATTAGCATCGCTCAATAAAAATCTCATAAGTCAAGCTGACCAGTGTTCCTTCCCCATTTTGTCTATCGTCACCGATAACTCTTCTGGTAGGTACAATCTGAGTAGTCACCAAGGAGAACAAAATGCTGTCGTTTTGATGCAGGGCAAGGCAAGGCAAGGCCTCTTTGAAGGCAACTCAAGAGTTGTGTGGTGGGGTGGGGTGGCTGAAGAAGGCCTGAATTCTGGAATAAATCTGTAGATTTGAGTTCGGGAAATTGCTGTCTGTGGAGCCGCGCAAAGCTACTGGAGAAGAGAGAAGCCGACCCTTCCTGCTAACTCTGCCACTTTCTCCCAAACGAGGATGCAAAGTTTCCAAGTTTGCAAATGGGTCTGTGCCAAGGCAATGTCAATACAAAACCAAAAAAAAATGGGGCATAAAAATAAGGTGTCCCCTCGCCCACTGGAAAAAACATTATTTACTCTCCTTCCACTGAATCTTTATTAAACTGGCATTGAAACAAAAAGGGCCCTTGTTCAGTTGCATAGATGTCAAAGGACAATGACAATATAGTACAAAACCAAACAAAAACTTTCCAGCCCAAATCTAATGCATTAGCATCTATGTTTTACTCAAATAAAACAAAGGCAGGGCATCCCTCTTTCCTTCCTTTCCTCTTTCCTCTCCTCCCTCCCTCCTTCCTTCCTTTCCTCTCTTTCCTCTCCTCCTTCCTTCCTTCCTTCCTTCCTTCCTTCCTTCCTTCCTTCCTTCCTTCCTTCAGAGCGAGGACCATAAAAGCCAGCTGGATTCTCTTTTACTGGCTGATGAAAAAGACACTTAAGGACTGGAAGTGGTGCATTCAAATTTTATTCTTTACTAGCTGTACCCGGCCACGCGTTGCTGTGGCTCAGTCTGGTTAAATGGAAAAGAAAGAAAAGAGAAAGCGCACATTTCTAATATGTTTAATTTCACAATGCTTGTCCCCCCTGCACATATTCTGCTAAAATTGAGACACAGGGTGGCGAGACCACCGCCTGATTTCTTTTAAACATCGCTTTCTTTCTTCTCTCTCTCTCTCTCTCTCTCTCTCTCTCTCTCTCTCTCTCTCTCTCTCTCTCTCTCTCTCTCTCCCTGTCACAGGTGTGACATCTATATAATAGTAGGTATATAAAAACACATGTGTGTTCGAATGCAACATTGTGTCAAAATTTCAAAGCAATCGGTGAAGAACTTTCAGAGATTTAAGATTTTGAACAAACGAACATTTACATTTTTATTTATATAGAGAGATAGAGATAGAGATAGAGATAGAGATAGAGATAGAGAAGATCGATTTTGACCCCCTCCTCAAATAGGAACACTGATGGCCTCCAAATGCCCTGTTGTTCATATTATCCATCCCGGTAATCTAAAGTACCTATCATAGGAATACACAAGTCCATAAAATTACATCAGATGATTTCAGAAGTTTTCCAGATCCTCACAAACGTAGCTTCTCAAATCATGGTTTCACCTAAGCCTAGTTTCACCCTTTGGAGTTCTCGATTCTCTTCTCTTTTTGTGAAAAGCAAAACACACAAAGCCAGCATGGACCAAGAAGAGATGCTTAGGGGATGCTCGGCATGGCAGCCTGGTGATTTGGGGAACGGCACCCTCTGCTTTTTCCAAAAATTCCCCCCCTAAAGTTACTTCCAAGTGGTTTGCCCAAGAAGCAGAAGGAGCTTTTAAAAGATTTCCTGTGGGTTGCAAAACGAAGAAATTCAAAAATTCAGGGGAACCAAATTTAGCAAGTAGGAAAAAAAAATAAAGCAGAGGAAGCAAAATCAACACCCATTCTTGTAATTATTGAGCAAACAGCTACAGATCGTGGTCAAAAGCAATCAGCGTTTGAACTGAAAGGGGAAGAAATCAGGACTTTTCTGGATTGGGGATAATGGAAGGAACAACAACAGATTCAACCGGTGCGGTGACCAAGGGCAACATGCGACTTATTGTGGGGGTGTGGAGGCCACACTGGATAGGGCAGGCATACAAAATAGGTGGACCAAATCAGAAAAAAAAATCAAATTTCTGCTTGATTTCTGGAGGGTGGGTGGGCAGCTGTATCTTCGATGATTTGGTTCAACTTATTCCAGGACACAGGAGAGCTTGCCTGTGATTCGTGTCCTCAAATGAGAGATCATGCTCCGATTAAGGAAATTCCGGTTGGAGGAGAATCCAGAGACTATAAAAGAGAGAATGAGGCCACATCTATTCCCAAAGCTTAGGCTGTTGTCCAGAATTTGATTAGTCCTGGTTGATTAAGCAACTGGATGGATTAAAAGCAATATCCCAAAACAGTTCCAGGTCATAAGATTGACCTGGCTTCCAGAAGTCATGCTGACTTTGTCCCATGTGGGTGTAAGGAAAAGAACATCAAAAGGAGGTGGGTTCAGACAACCCACTAAATATCCATGTGAATTCTCTGGACTGGTTTTGGTTTAGCATTTTGTATCCAGATCCTGAAGTTGAAACTCAAGTACTTTGGCCACCTAATGAGAAGGAAGGACTCACTGGAGAAGAGCCTAATGCTGGGAAAGACTGAGGGCAAGAGAAGAAGGGGACGACAGAGAAGGAGGTGGCTGGATGGAGTCCCTGAAGCAGTAGGCCTGAGCTTCAATGGACTCTAGAAGATGGTAGAGGACAGGAAGGCCTGGAGGAACGTTGTCCATGGGGTCGCGATGGGTCGGACACGACTTCGCAACTAACAACAACAACAAATGAATGCAGCTGTTGTAACTGGTAAAACCAAAAGCATATCTCCGCAGCTTCTTCCATATACAGGTACCCCTTGACCTAGGACCACAATGGAGCCCAAAATGAATGTTGCTAAGTGAGAAATGTGTTGAGTGAGTTTTGCCCCATTTTACAACTTTGCCTGCCACCTTTGTTAAGGGAATCACTGCAGTTGTTAAATTAGTAACACGGTTGTTAAGTGAATCTGGCTTCCCCCACTGACTTTGCTTGCCAGAAGGTCGCAAAAGGCGATCACATGACCCAGGGACACTGCAACCGTCATAAATGTGAGTCAGTTGTCCAGCATCGGAATGTAAATCACAGGACCAATGGGGATGCTGAAACGGTCATAAGTGTGAAAAAATGGTCATAAGTCCCTTTTTTCAGTGCCGTTGTAACTTCAAACGGTCACTAACTGAACTGACGAAGGCTAACTGTACTAGCATTAAAGCAAATCAAGGCTTAGTGCAGGGGTAGGCAACCTTGGCTCTTTTATGACTGGTGGACTTCAACTCCCAGAATTCCTGAGCCAGCATGGCTCAGCTTGGAAACCTCTCCCTTTCCCCTCAGCACGGCTGGCTCAGGAATTCTGGGAGTTGAAGTCCACGAGTCATAAAAGAGCCAAGGTTGCCTACCCCTGGCTTAGTGCAATGGGTGAATTCAACCAATGTTTGTGACAAGGACACAGCACATATATATCAATTTTAAAAATACGTATATCAGTATCTCCGTCCTCTACAACACCATTGGACTAGTGCACGTTCTCAAACACTCAGCAACTATCTATTTATATCCACATTTTAAGCACATCTCTTCTTCTATTATGAAAACACGTGGTGCTTGCTGACTGCCAAACATAAAACCTGAGATAAACTATTTGAGGATTTGACAGACTTTTTTTTTTTTTAAAGTTGCACTAGGGATCTCTCCCAAGAATGATCTTCCAGCCTCTGTAACAACTGCTTTAATGTGCCAATATAATGATAAGGTTTTGTTTACGTCTGATTCCATTCAATTAATGGAGAGCAGATCAACTCCTATGTTGCTGAGTTTGACAACTGGTCATGCTGACTGGGGGCGATGGAGGTTGTAGTCCAGCATGTCTGGAGATCAGGGAAGATTAGGGAAGGCTGAACTGGGGTTCTATGGCTGTGCATATTTATTTGTTTAAAAAAAATCCTCAAAATCAACCCAGGAGAACAAATTAAGGACAAGGTAGGAGCAAGACTGAAGCCATATTGAACTCCAGCCAAATAGGGTAATCAACAGAAATAAGACAAAATTTAATTTAAAAAGAAATCTTTTGAAAGAACATCTAGACAGAGCAAGACTGTGTTTCCTCCGAAGGCTGTAAATTGGTAGAAGAGAAAGAACAGAAGCCTCACAGCATCCCCAAAGAATCTGTTCATAACACAAATAAATGAAGTGAAGTCATTAAAAGCCAAGGAAACCTTAGACAGGTGATCGGTCACCACTGATCCCCGGAGTAGATGTTCATGGCTACTTGAAGGGAGGATACACATTCAGCTCAGTCCTGGACCTATCACCATCATTGGCACCAGAACATCCATTGCTAACTGAGGCGGTTATTAAGTGGTTTTACAACACTTTTGCCGCAGTTGTTCAACAAATCACCACGATCGTCAAGCAAATCATGCAGTCTTTAACCAAACACAACTTCCCGTATTGACTTTGCTTGTAGGAACCCCCTTGAGAAGGTTGCAAATGGCCTCAGGACCCTGCGACCTTTGTAAAAAGTCAGGTGCTCGCCGGTTGCCAAGTGCCTGATTTTTGATCACATGACCACAGTTGTTAAATGTGGGGACTGGTCATAAGTCACTTTTTCCAGCATCAGTGTAACTCTGAATGCTCGTTAAACAAATAACCATGAGCCGAGGACCATCTGTAACTGTATCAAGCTAGGCAAGCTGAAGAACTGTAGGTGCTCCATTACGATCTGCCTTGGAAAAGAATGAAATATACAGTTCTCCCTTACACACTTGGTGTGAGTCAATCTTCCCGAAATTCACAAATGTAGAGGCATTAATAGAACAACTGAGTTGGTAGGGACTTTGGAGGTCTTCTGTCCCTCTCAAGCTGGAGACCTTATACCATTTCAGACAAATAGTTGTCCAATCTCTTCTTGAAAACCTTCAATACTGGAGCATCCACAACCTCTGGAGGCAAGTTATTTCATTGGTTGATTGCTCTCACTGCCAGGAAATTTCTCCTCAGTTCTAGGTTGCTTCTCTCCTTGATTAATTTCCATCCACTGCTTCTTGCCCTGCCTTCAGGTGCTTCGGAGAATACGTTGACCCTCTCTTCTTTCTGGCATCCCCTTCGATAACACTGCTATCATGTTCCCTCTAGTCCTTCTTTTCATTAAACGAGACATACCCATTCTTCATGTGATTTAGCCTCCAGTCCCCTAATCATCTTGGTTGCTCTTCTCTGCAATCTAGAGTCTCAACATCTTGTACGATGTAAAAGGATCTTAGTATGCTGGCTTCTAACAAGGTCCATTATGGGTTGACAATCAGGTCACTTTTCCCACAGCACAATGCCAGTGAACTACAATAGTGAACAATAAACATCCTTGCAGAAGGAAAGAATATTCCAGAGCTTCCTCCATCATCTGGAGAAATAAGATACTGTGGCTGGTACACAAAGTGAGACGTAGGAGGGGAAAAGGGAGTAAGAGCTCACAAGTACAAAATCAATCTAGGAGGTGATGAATCTGATCCGCCAAAGGTCTTCACACATTCTCACTTGGCACATCCTAGGCCTGCCAACTCAACACCCTCTAGCCACTGCAACTGTACAAGAGAGTACAAACACACTCCGTTGGATGTGACTTTGCACAGAGACGCATACTGTGCCTACTTTTTAAAATAGCAATAGCAATAGACTTATATATTGCTCCATAGCTCTTTACAGCCCTCTCTAAGCGGTTTACAGAGTCAGCATATTCCCCCCAACAATCTGGGTCCTCATATTTACCGACCTCGGAAGGATGGAAGGCTGAGTCAACCTTGAGCTGGTCAGGATCGAACTTCTGGCAGTTGGCAGAATTAGCCTGCAATATTGCATTCTAAGAACTGTGCCACAATGGGAAGGAAGGAAGGAAGGAAGGAAGGAAGAAGGAAGGAAGGAAGGGCAATAGCACTTGGACTTCTAAACCACTTCATAGTGTTTTTATAGCCCTCTCTGAGCGGTTTACAGAGTCAGCAAATTGCCCCCAACAATCTGGGTCCCCATTTTACCGACCTCGGAAGGATGGAAGGCTGAGTCAACCTTGAGCCGGTCAGGATCGAACTCCTGGCAGTGGGCAGAATTAGCCTGCAATACTTCATTCTAACCACGGCACTACCACCTGTTCTACCGTAAACCAAAAAGCAGTCAAGGCGTCCTCCCTACACTTCAGCTTTGCAAGTTGCTTATTTCAACAAAAGGAGAAGCTTCGGCATGCCTCTCCAGGGAAAAGAAGAGAACTGCTGATGCTCGGTCAACCTTTATTCTTTTGGGTCACCGTTATTCTAGAGGGACTCCAATCTAGGTTAATTGTAATGAGCTGATCTGTACTTTTCTCTTAACGTTGTGCAGTAATTGTCATGATCGGGTACTTTCACACCCAATGCAATTTTCCTGATTTCTTTCTTTCTTTCTTTCTTTCTTTCTTTCTTTCTTTCTTTCTTTCTTTCTTTCTTTCTTTCTTTCTTTCCTTTTCTTTCTCTCTCTCTCTCTCTCTTTCTCTCTCTCTCTCTCTTTCTTTCTTTCTTTCTTTCTTTCTTTCTTTCTTTCTTTCTTTCTTTCTTTCTTTCTTTCTTTCTTTCTTTCTTTCTGCAAACCTATATGAATCTTTTTTTTCTAGTCCTTGTTGTTGAAATCCTTACCAGGAGAAAGATGTACAGAAGCATTTTTGACACGTGCAAACACAGCTCTGCTTCTTGCACTACTGCTGCCTACTTCTAAACAACTACCTAGGGATGAGATTATTAAAGCCAACATGCAAATTAGTCCTGTGGCTTTTTCTTCTTCTTCTCTGAAGCTAATAAGGCAAAGGCAGGAATGCTTCATTCAGGACCACAGCTGGGGAAAGGAGGATTAAGCCACCCTTTCCTGCGTGTTATACAGCCCCGGTGAAAAACCAGACGGCATTCATGTATTTATTTAACAGATTTCTAGACCACCTAACAGCCACAGCTTCCTGGTGGGTAAATGCATTCATTAAAAATAGGCACAATAACACCAAACATTGTAAATAATAAAAGCAGCAGTGTGGGAGAGATTAAAAAAAAACCAAAACCCCACAACTACAAATAACAAATATAGCAGATATAATAAAATGGGCAACGGAGGCAACGTTTATTCATTCTGCAATGGCTTCTTAATACGTTTCGGGAAACTTTCAAGTCTTTACTTGGGGCTAGAAATGCACCGATTTATAGTAAGGGTCAAGTAAGCCTCTTTGGGGTGGTTACTCCCTGAATAGGCCAACCCCATCACAAAGCTTCTTGTGGGGAAATCCACCTTGCCTTGCTAGAGGAAGAAATTATTATTGTTATTGTTGTTGTTGTTGTTATTATTATTATTATTATTATTAGTAGTAGTAGCAGTAGTAGTAATACTAGTAGTAATAGTAATAATAGTAATAATAATGTTGGAAGGGACCTTGGAGGTCATCTAGTCCAACCCACTGCTCAGGCAGGAAACCCTATACCGTTATCCCTTCTTAAAAAACCTCCCATGATGGGGCATCCACAACTTCTGGAGGTAAGTTGTTCCGTTGATTAATCTATATAAATAAAAATGTAAATGTTTGTTTGTTCAAAATCTTAAATCTCCGAAAGTTCTTCACCGATTGCTTTGAAATTTTGACACAACGTTGCATTTGAATACGCGTGTGTTTTTATATACCTACTATTATATAGATGTCACACCTGTGACAGGTAAAAACATGGGGTTTTTTTGAAAAACAGCGCCATCTGTTGGACGTAAAAGCAACACACGCTTTTACCAGACTGAGCCACAGCAACGCGTGGCCGGGTTCAGCTAGTTAATAATAATAATAATAAATTTGTTCTATTCTATTCTATTCTATTCTATTCTATTCTATTCTATTCTATTCTATTCTATAATCAAGAAAGAAACATTCTTATTTAATCCCTTCCTATGCCACTGATTTTAACAGATGTATTTTGGCTGCCAAAGTACATTGAACAGTTATTTTGCATTAAGAGATTGCCGACCTGTTGCATCATCTGGTTAGCCAAAGGTAACCTGGAAACCGACTCTCAACCTATTTACTCCCCAGTTGGAAACAAAATTGTCCAGAAAAACAAATAACTGTTGTCCAAAACATGAGCGTCCTACAATAATGAACTCTTCTTGTTCCACCTTTATATATTTCTCCCTAAATACCATAATCCTGGTGTTGCTGGATTCAGCAGTGGGCAAACTATGGTTTCAAACTACATCCAGAGATCTTTACCAACTTGGGCCACTGCCCAAAATTGTTGGCCCTGTATTTTTTAAAAATTGTATCAATTTATCACACGTGTTTATTGATTTGTTAATTTGGTACACTACCATGTTCAGACAAGACTTTCAGCCATATAAATCATAATATTCAGAAAAACACCACTCACGTAAATACTATAAAACCTTTCATGTACAATATAACGATAGGCCTAATCTAAATAATCTAGCCCACTTCTGTCATTCTCACAAAACACCTCTATCTTTATCCGCTCTCAGAAAACCTCCAGACTAAGTGCCAACTTTAGATGGGACATTATAAAGTTTCCTTCAAGATGAGCAACTCTTTTGTTAGTACAGGGGTGTATCCATGGAGTTTTCTTCGCAACAATACCAAAATGGCTTGCCACCATCTCATTTGGGGATGCCGTTTTGACTTCCCTGTTAAGTCTACATTCCTGAGACTCCTAAAATCTCCAACTCCAACTAATCAATCTAACAGAATAACAGAATAAGAGTTGACAGGGACCTTGGAGGTTTTCAAGTCCAACTCCCTGTTCAGGCAGGAGACCCTATACCATTTCAGATAAATGGCTGTCCAATCTCTTCTTAAAAACCTCCAGCGTTGGAGCACCCACAACTTCTGGAGACAAGTTATTCCACTGATTAATTGTTCTGTCAGGAATTTCTCCTTAGTTCTGGGTTGGTTCTTTCCTTGATTAGTTTCCATCCATTGCTTCCTGTTCTGCCTTCAGATGCTTTGGAAAATAGGTTGACCCCTCTTCTTTGTGCCCCCCCCCACTAAGATATTGGAACACTCCTATCATGTCAGTACTTATTTTCATTAAACTAGACATACCCAATTCCTGCAACTGTTCTTATATTTTAGCCTCCAGTCCCCTAATCATCTTTGTTGCTCTTCTCTGCACTCTTTCCAGAGTCTCAACATCCTTTTTACTGGATGCAATGTTCCATGTGTGGCCTTACCAAGACATTATAAAGTAGTATTAACATTCCACGTGATCTTGATTCTATCCTTCTGTTAATGCAGACTACTACATGGGACTTCCATTATGGCCCCAACCAATGGTATCCCCAGTTTTACAAGCCATGCCAGAGGTTATCTGGTTACCTTGGTTCCATCCACACTGATTATTCGATAGCTGTTCCTTGTGCCGTCATAGAAGTAGGAAACAGTAACTGCTTGTTTGCTTGCAGGAACCCAGTTCTTCTTGGTGGTGGGGTCAATTTGGAAGACATGTGCTCTGGTGGTGAAGATGGGCTGTTCTCTGGAAGAGGGAGGGACAGGAGAAATGGAATGAGGAATGAGTTTGTGACAGATGAAAATGCCTGCAGTCTATACCTGAACAAGGAACGCAGGTTAAGTCAACCCTAAAATATGGGAAGGAGACAACAATTCAGGATAAAAACTCAGGAGTACAAGCAAAAGAGCCAATGCTTCTATATTGAGACATCATCAAAGATTTTGGTTCCTTCCAGGACATGCCCACCCCTGAGAGTCGAATGGGTCTAGTTTTTAATATTTCCCATGAGATTAGGAGAAACCAAATGCCACAGATAAATGTATCAGCTCTGTCTCTCCGATTTCAAACCCCCAGCTGTTTATGAATTCACAATTTCTTTGAACTGCAAGTATCCTCCTCCCTTCCTTCCTTCTTTCCTTGCATAAGATTATCTTCATTAATTTCTAAGGCCTGGAATGCAGCTTTTCTCTTATCTTAGCTTTCACAATGCAAATAAGCTCACACATCCAGCTAGCCAAATGTGGTGTTTTTCCAACTGCCCATCTTTAGAATCTGTCTACTAAATACGTGGCGTTGCCTGGGCGGTAAATCTCCCTATATTACTACTGGGCATGTCACAACACCCAGAACTCATGCCCTCATGAATTTTTGTACCACCAGTCATTTCAGGTCTCTGCACCAGCTGAGTGTACATTTCAAAATGCATCCAGAATTCCTGTTTGAGGCTGACAAGGAGATCTTCTTTGAAAATTGCATCGCTGCTTATTATCTTCTTACAGAAGGAATTTTTGAGACTTCCCGACCACACAAATGACCAGCTTCACACATGCTTACTAGATCTGGATAGCCCAGTGGTGGCGAACCTATGGCACGGGTGCCAGAGGCGGCACTCAGAGCCCTCTCTGTGGGCACACGCACCATCACCCCAGTCCTAGGCCTTCAGCTGGGTTTTATAAAACCTTTTCCCATTAGGCCTCTG
This sequence comes from Protobothrops mucrosquamatus, assembly GCF_001527695.2. Taxonomy (NCBI): domain Eukaryota; kingdom Metazoa; phylum Chordata; class Lepidosauria; order Squamata; family Viperidae; genus Protobothrops; species Protobothrops mucrosquamatus. The sequence goes on along the minus strand of NW_015389434.1, from coordinate 44,471 downwards.
CCACCGTGTGCAAAAAAAAAAAAAAAAGGTTCAATGAGTCAATTTCAACTTCTCGCGGGAAAAAAAAAGATCTTGCAAAGTTGGAATTGATTGATTGAACTTTTTAGTCCCACCCAGTCTGCCGTTAGCACCACAGCCACGCCCTCCCAATGGGCCACGCCCACCCAACTGGCCACACCCAGCCAATGGGCCACACCCACCCGGCACTCAACAATGCATAAGTGGGTTTTGGGTTGTAGTTTGGGCACTCAGTCTCTAAAAGGTTCGCCATCACTGGGATAGAGTGTTGGTCAAACTACAGAGGAAACTTTCATCTATCTCCCTAATCAATAACGAGTGATTTACATAAGACACTACATTAAAAAAAAACAAGCCATATTCTGCTTTTTCATAAAGCATGACCCGGGCCATCTTGAAAGCCATTGTCAGGAATTTGCCCTCAAGCACCCCAGAATAGAAATAACAGCTCCCCTAAATCTGCATAGAAAAGAAGGAGATAGAAAGAAAAAATCTGAAGATAGTAGCTTAGGATGGAGGGGAAAAAATGAAAATTGTACTCTTTCGCAGTGAGATATATAGCAAGCCTGACAGGAGAGCATTAAGCACCAGGAGTCACAAATTCTCACTGGATGATTCCCTAAGCTAGACACATTTGTCAGCCTAAAACTAAGTCATTCTGTGGTCGTTAAGGAAAAAAAATAAAATAAAATGAGACTCACAGAGCTCCTTCGAAGGATGGCGATGTAATAAATATGTCAAAAACATTTAGGATCAGAAGCAGGAAGCTTCTACAACTGTTCTTTTTCAGGAGAACCATTTGAGAGACAGGAGGAATTCTAGAAGAGTTTTAAAAGCACCAATTGTGAATATCTCAGCAAAATGCTGTCGTTTGCCCCCCCAGCCCCCAAAACCATTAGGAACACCCCATCAAAGTCTCTAAAGTCACATGGCCAAAAAGGATCTGGAGGCAGCCCACGCCAAGCTCTTCCACCAAAGCTGCCACCAAATTACAGTCTGGGGACAACTTTTGAATCTGTCAGAAGAAGGAGATTACTCCTAGAGACGCTGCAGGATGTGTCCCTGTGAACGGCCTTTAATTCATGTAATTTAATTCAATCTAAATGCAAATTAAACTATACCCCTGGCCCTTTTCTGAGCACAATCCTTTGATTCTCGTTGGCCCCAAAAGATGTGGCTACGGGACTATCTCAGGCAACTAGCAACGCTCCGCAGAGTCAAGTAAAGCCAAACTATTTCAGAAGCAAGGGAGATCTCCATTTATTAGCCCCAGAGCTTTCTGGACAGAAAGCTGTTAAGACCAAATGGGAGACTGCAAGATGCCAAACTGCTGCAAAGGCCAAAGGCTCCGCCATTTTGGTTTAAGGGTGCGGTTATCCCTCACCCCCAGTTCCTCCTGTCTTCAAACGAACCGTCTCCAAATCCACATGAATGAACTTCTTGCAGACGTGGTCCGACGCATCAGCAAGCAAGTTGCTATTTTGGCTTGGCTGTTATTTGAACTCAGAAAGCAATTTTTTAAGTTTTTTTTTTCTCTAGCTTTGGCTTTATTTTGCTGTAACCTTTTTTTTTTTTACGTCTAAATTTTTTCTTTTCATAGAGGAAGTCCTCAACTTACGACTGCAACGGAGATCAGAATTTCCGCGGCCGAGCAAGGCGGTTGTTAAAGTGATTCACACCCGTTTTTACCTTTCTGGCCACAATTGTGAAGTAAATCGTGGCAGTCGTTAAGTGAATCCCACGTCCCTCATTGACTTTGCTTGTTGGGAGTTGGCTGGGATGGTGACCGCATGATGTGAGGGGAGGCTGCAGCCATCACAACTACGCAAATTTGATCATGTGGCCGTCGGGGATGTGTGACAGTCATAAGTGAAAGGACGAGTCATAAGTCACTGTTTTCAGTGCAGTTACAACTTCAAATAGTTGTAAGCTGAGGACTATCTGAACTTTATTTTGCAAATTCAGAGTTTTATTGTATTTTATGGCCTCTCATAAAATACAATAAAATACAATCATACAGTTGCTTTTTCAGGAGGCAACTGTACTTTCTTGTTTTTTCTTTGGAGACGTTTCCCCTCTCATCCGAAGAAGCTTCTTCAGCTCTGTGTCAATGCTGCTAACTTTGGATGTTCTTGCTTTGACAACAGATGGAGATGCAGCCTTTTTCTTTCTCATACTGTATTCTTAGAATTAGATGATCTGGGGGAGGGGGAGGCATGTGATGGGAGTTAGTTAGACATACAATACCATAACAAGAGCTGATAAAGAATGGCGGGAGAGAAAACTGGGCGGGAAGCCAGCATTTCAAACTAATTGGAGAATGTGATTCATGACTGTTAGTTGTAGGAGGGAATTGTGCTTTGATCTATGTGCTGAAGGGAGGGGAAGTCAGATTTTGGCTTCAACTATGTACCTACTGAAGCTATGCTGCTCAATTAAAGATTCTTTAAGGTAAACTAATGCCTCAAAGTTCTTTGAAGAGTTTCATCTTTCGGAACCATGACACTCTGACTGGATGGTGGGGAAGGGAAGGGTTTATATTCCTTGCAGACAGCTGGTCATTTGCATACTTTTAGAGAACCCTTGAGGCCATTTGAAGTTTTACCTGTGTCCTCAGGGTCACCTGAGTAGTGCAAAGGTGTGTGGAGCCTGCGACACAGGGCAGAAAACATCCTGCAGCCAAGAAGGCTCTACAGCCATTTGCACCACACAAGTGACCTTGAGGACACAGATAAACCTCCAAGTGGCCTCAACGACTCTCTCAAAGAAGGCAAATGACCAGCTGTCTGCAAGGAGTATAAATCTTTCCATTCCCCACCATCCAGAGCTGAAGAAGCTTCTTGGATGAGAAGTGAAACTTCTTCAAAGAAAAAACAAGGAAGTCCAGTTGTTTCCTGAAAACAGCACCTTTGGGACAACCTCCACCTGAATGACTGACAATCTCCATTGACATTCACATGTTATGATTTCTGGTTACAACAATAAACTTATTTGCTCACTTACTTATAAACCTGCCCCCGTATACACCCTGCCCTGTTACTTTGAGCCACTAAAAGCAATTCTGTCTCAAAATGCAGGCTTCTCTCTCTCCACAATCTTAACGCCACTCTGTACTTACTACCTCAATTTCACATCGCACAGTTACAAAAGAAAACGATCAGATCTCTGGGCTTTTTCAGAACGTGGCTTTTATGGTGTGATTGCTACATGACATTAGGCAAACCACCCTGGGATAGACCTTTCTAAACAAAATATACAAAAGCACACTCTTAAGCTGCATGCCAGCACTGTGCAGAGTTTTTACTCAAAGGCATCCTACGAAGAAGAGGGGGGGGAAATGCTTTGGAGCAAACAAACTATTAATGCAGAGTGGGATGCTGCTCAACGTAACTGTCCTCTACAAGCCTGGGAAGAAAAAAGGGAGAAGGGGAGGGAAAAAGTACCCTTGACCTCCTGCCTAAAGGACAAAGTGAAAAATTCGTTGAAGTTAATAAATTACTTATTTTTTGTGTGTGTGTAGTGGCCCTTCGGAGCTCACAGCCAAGTGTTTTACTCATTGGTGGAACCTCGCAGTCCTGCTCAATTTAGCTGAAGGCTCTGGAACAAGGCGGCCACAATTTCTCCTCTTAGCAGCCAGACCTTGCTCAACCCCTCCACCTTTCCGCAGAGATCTCAGTATAGGTAGTCCTCAACGTACAGTTGCTAAGTTCAGGGCTTTTCAACCTTTTCACCCATTGTACCACTTTTAGGATATGGCAGCATCCGAGTACCACCAGTCGCCTAGCAAGGTGTCAAAAATTTGATGACCAAAAAAAAAAAAAAGGAAAAAAGTGATAAAGTACAGGTAGTCCTCGACTTACAACAGTTCGCTTAGTGACTGTTTGAAGTTACAATGGCACTGAAAAAAGTGCCCCCCAAGCCACAGCTGAGCAAGACACCTGCCTGCCCGCCCGGCGGTGTTCTTCCTCCTGTCCGAGGTTTTCATCGTTGTGAGCATTTCTGTTGAGGATTGGCAGCGGGGGTGGGGTGGGGGGGTGTTTGGTTTTTATTCCCCCCCCCATCTGCTGGGTGGCTGCAGTAGGTTTTAGTCACTTCACATGGCCCTGGGACACTGTGACCGTCATAAATATGAATCAGTTGCCAAGCATCTGAATGTAAATCATAAGACCCTGGAGATGCTGCAACATTCCAGCTGATCAGCGCTTCTTCTGGGCTCAGCAGAAGCGCCAGGATCAGTGCTGAGCTCCAGCTGGAGCCTGGCGCTGATCCTGGCGCTTCCACTGAGCCCTGACAGCCCTGCAGCTCCAGCCGTCTCTCGCTCAGGCTTGTGCGGTGCTGCCACCGGTTCAGCTCATTCCCCTCCCCCCGCTACCATTTTTCTAGGATGGTCGCGTACCACCTGCCAGATGCCAATGTACCACAGGTGGTATCCGTACCACTGGTTGAAAAGCCCTGGCTAAGTGAATCTGGCTTCCTCATTGCCTTCGTTTGTCAGAAGGTCGCAAAAGGGGGATCACATCACACACACACACACACACACACACACACACACACACACGGGACGTTGCAATGGTGTCTCAGCTTAAATTCACAAAACATAAGCGGTTCTTTAAGCCAAACTCCACTCCTGAGTAGCTGTACGGTAGGTTCCTCTTCCAAGTCTAACTTGGTGCTCAACAGAAGGTTCTTGTCATTGGCGAGAGGCAGCCCCTACTTGATTAGCTGAACTGGGCTGATTTTAAAAAAATAAAGCTAAAGAAGGTTGGGTATGAGAAGCTACATAGGAGTTGAGTTTGGCTTCAAGAACCGCTTATGTCTTCTGAATTTAAGCTGAGAGCGAGATGGGCTGCAGGTTGCTTGACACAAATACCGGGTTTTCCCGCAAATAAGACCTAACCGGAACATAAGACCTAGCGTGATTTTTCAGGATGCTCGTAATATAAGCCCTACCCCCCAAAATAAGCCCTAGTTACGATCGTCAGCCAGACAGACGCGTTTAATACAAAAACAGTTTGTTTGTTTTTCACTTGTCTCGGTCTCTTGGGGATAATCTTTTGCATGTCAAGATGGTCCTGGGGAGTTAAAAAAAAAAGCAGTGAGGGGATCAGGCTGGCTGGGGAATTCTGGGGATTGAAGCCCACACATCTTAAAGATTAGGAATCCTTGCACTAAACCAGAGGTAGGCAACCTTGGTTCTTTTATGACTGGTGGACTTCAACTCCCAGAATTCCTGAGCCAGCATGGCTCAGCTTGGAAACCTCTCCCTTTCCCCTCAGCGTGGCTGGCTCAGGAATTCTGGGAGTTGAAGTCCAGGAGTCATAAAAGAGCCAAGGTTGCCTACCCCTGCACTAAACCATAAGTGAATCCTATGGGGCAGCTTCGCTCAATAGGCTGACCCTCCTCTCCCCCAAACCCACAAAGACTGACGCTATCCAACCTCAGCACTTTTAGAGACGTGCAGCTACTAAATCTTTCCACAATCTGATTAGACGGGGTTGTAGGAATGCAACCCAAGAGATGACTGTCAGAAAGATCTGACCGTCATATCAAAGGCATGTGTGCACAGTCAGGGTGACATCAGACGACAACGCAGTGTGTCGTGACATCACCTCACAAATGAAGAAATCTGCATCAGCAGCAGCAAGATGATCGTCTGAGCTTGGGAGGCAAACGTGTCGTGTAAATTATTTTCATGATGACTTCACAAAAGGTTGAATGCCATTTGCTCCCCGATAGTCCTGCTCGCATTTAACTCCTGATACCCCCACTGCTTTTTTTTTTTTTTTTTTAGCTCCCCAGGACCATCTCGACATGCAAAAGATTATCCCCAAAAGAGTGAGACAAACGAAGAAAAACAAACTGTATCTACTCTTGATTTACAATGACTGGTAAATGCTGGGGGGGGGGAGGGGGAGGGAGAGGATGACATGATTGTATTCTTCCCTGGAGAGGCCAGAGAGTGGATCTGTGACCTTCAGCAAAAGCAAATTGCACCTCTGAGCAGTCACCTTCTCCCCATGTTTAGCCACGGAACAAGAGGCTAAATTTAGAACAGTTTGCCCATTAGGAAGCTATGAAAATGCATAAAGGCCTTTACAGCGTCCTGATTTAAAGCAGCCAAGAATGCATTCTTTCAAGGCTAGCCGTCTAATGGACGGATCCTAAGCTTTGGTTTGTGCGTTGCAAACTTCCAGATCGCCAAACTAGAGCAAAGAGGAGAGTAGCTTTTTTATGATTGGTTTGGCTCTCTTTCTTCTGAAATATTGATCCTAACAGATGAAGACAGACACCGAGAGACCTATTCAACCCTTCTCCTTACCAGCAAGACACCAACCCCAGGGATGCAAATCACGCCTCTTACAAATTGATCCACACATCAGGGAGACTCATGGCCTATTTCAGACTCTCAGAACAAAATTGCAGCTTCCCACAGCCCTGAAGGAAAAGTTCAACTCAGGGCCCTCAAAGAAAAGACTGTTAAGGAAAGGTTGTGGAGAACTTAGTCAAAGACCAAGTTGACACCCTGAAAGTGTCCCTCTTTCTCCTTCTCCAGGTCTTTCTTTCAGTATTTTTCAGCCCAATGGGATGAATCCCAAGAGAGTTGTAGGACACCTGGAGCACATCACCGTTTCCTTTTCAGACCATACCTGATCACCTCTAAAGCTGGGACTTAGTCACCTGCAGGAAGACAGGTACCCCAATTCATCCAACACGAGGCAGAAACACCTAGTGGGGAGAGATTTTTCCTCTTCCACAGAAACCATGTGAGATCAAGCTATCCCATATTACGCAGAGAGATGTGGGACTGTAAGATGGTCTGGTTGGAAGCTGCAAAACTAACAAGGCATTTCAACAGAACAATTTAACAGAATAACAGAGTTGGAAGGGACCTTGGAGGTCTTCTAGTCCAACCCCATGCTCAGGCAGGAAACCCTATAGCATTTCAGATGAATGGTTGTCCAATCTCTTCTTAAAAACCTCCAGCTATGGAGCACCCACAACTTCTGAAGGCAACTTATTCCACTGATTAATTGTTCTAACTGTCAGGAAATTTCTCCTGAGTTCTAGGTTGCTCCTCTTCTTGATTACTTTCCATGCATCGCTTCTTGTCCTGCCTTCAGGTGCTTTGGAGAACAAGCTGACCCCACTCTGGAACACTGCTATCTAAGGGGTTGCCACAAAGAAGAGGGGGGGGTCAACCTATTCTCCAATATCCCCCAATATCCCTCCTCCTCTATCTCAACAACCCAGAAGAGGATCGCCTTCCATTTTTAAAAGGGGTGGAAACTGCTTATATAGATTTGCAGGTAGCTCCGAAGCTGTGGACGGGCGGCTTCTACAGTCCTTAATTTGGGAGATGAAAAGTCAGGGAGAACAGTTATTTTTCCACTGCTGCCTTGTCTCCCTGGAATAAGCCCCCCACCCCAAATCTTCCCTTTAATCATCTTCCGGGAAAACTGCTAAAAAACATGGCTGTTCCAACAAGCCTTGGAGGTTAATATCTGCGCTTCGCCTGCCATCTGTTTTGGCAGTCTGCTTGCTTCGTTTTCTCTTCTTTGTAACCAGGATCACGATGTGGATTTGGGGCTTGGCTTTTTTTTTTTAAGACTTAGGGCTTGCGAACGGCTAAGAAAGTGATGGTCTGTGAGATAGCAAATCCCTTTTCTGAATGCGCGGTCAGCTGCAACTCCAATGCATTTGGAAACACATCAAAACCAAGAGAGGGGGGGGGGCTGAGATTTGCATTGATCCCATTTCCGCAGTCAAATAAGGCTGGGAGATGCTTTAAAATATGCTGAAGCTGTTTTGACTGCAGAAAAGGGCAGAAGAAGACAAAACTCCTACAGCGGTGTTTCTCAAGCTTGGCAACGTGAAGGCATGTGGACTTCAACTCCCAGAATTCCCTGGGAGTTGGGGGGGGGGGAGAATTCTGGTAGTTGGAGGTCTACACATCTTCAAGTTGTCAAGGTTGAGGAACAGTCCTGTACAGGACAGATTCAAAAGTTGTTTAGCTTCCAGCAGTTAAATGTTTAACTTCTGCTATCATTGCAAACGATTTGAAGAATCAAGGGGAAACAGTCCCGTTCAGGAACTATTACTATTAGTGTGTATGGTTCCTCGCACAGCCAGCCAGATGTTTAGACTGGATTTGGCATTTTTGTCCGCCTACTGAGTCCTTCCGAAGGACCTGGGATAGGCCGATGTTGTTCTTTGATGGTATTACAGATATCACCGCAGGATGTAAGCTACTTTGAGCAAAGTTGCCTTTTGCAATTGACTGATTTTTGTCAATGCCGATGGTGTTTCAAGTGATGTTCTAATGGGAAATTTGGGGATTTTAAGGATCATTGAAAAGTGAACCCTACAAAATGAATGAAGGTGAATGTACGTGTCCCAGGATATTGTTGTGGGATCCAATCAGGGTCGATCACTGGGACAAGAGGTTTTGTCTTCCGAGTGACCGACCCAGATTGGACCCTACACAAAATGAGTTCATTTCAAAGAAACTACTCTTAAGATAAAGTTTTACTCACACTAAGGGGATGAGTGTGAAGATGTTCACATTAGGGAACTTACAACCTACAGAGGCCTTAATTTGAGAGAGGGCAAGAATAGGTGAATGTGGGCGGATATTAAAGGTGGGCAGAGCAAAAGATAATGCAGGGGTGGAGTCGAACACAGAAACCACAAAACCTAGCTTATTCTTAAACCGATGTCCTAACCTACCCCCATTCCACTCTTTCCCATCCCATCTAGCCTTAACAGCACAAAGTTTTCATTTTAATTTGCTGAACTGAAATGGGAAGCAGCTGAAGTGTGGGTTGACAGAATGAGCAAAAACACTTTGAGGGCTGGATCTGATTCTCAGACCACAGATTGTGCACCAGTGCTCGGTTTATCAATAGAAAAATGAGAATTCCTGCACATGCTGTAGAGTTCACAAGTCTTAGTTTTAACTTGACATTTCAATACGCCACAAATTTTTCATGCTTTTTTTTTTTCTTGTACACTTTTTTTTTTCACCACAAAATTAGTAGTGTGGATTAGGTATTCAGATGTATACTCTTTGAAGCAAAGAACATCTGTTCTTTACTATTTATGGATGAATTCTGACGATTGGAAAATTGGAAAAATAATTAGAACTAGAATGGTTCTCTATGGGGAATTAGCTAGGTTTCATGTTCTATTTCTGTGCAAAGGTGATGTTAGGATACACCATCAATCAATCAGAATAGAGCTGTAAGGGATCTTGGAGGTCTTCTAGTCCAACCCCCTGCTCAAGCAAGAGACCCTATACCATTTCAGACAAGTGACTGTCCAGTCTCTTAAAAACCTTCAGTGATGAAGCATCCACAACTTTTGATAGCAAGCTGTTCAACTTGTTAATTGTCCTCAGTGTTAGGAAGTTTCTCCTTAATTCCAGATTGCTTCTTTCTTTGATTAGTTTCCATCCATTATTTCTTGTCCTGCCCTCTGGTGCTTTGAAAAATAAGTTGACCCTTACTCTTTTTGGCAGCCTCTCAAATACTAGAATACTACTATCATATCCCTCCCCCCCCCGCTAGTCCTTCTTTTCTCTAGACTAGCCAAACCCAAATCATGCAACCGTTCTTCATATGCCGTTAGTCTCCAGGCCTTTAATCATCTTAGTTGAGGCTCAATTTTGTATTTGATTAACCGGCGAGGTTTTACACGTTTCCTGACCCTGAGATCATTATGTGGAGCGATTGAAGCAAAACTGTCAGCTTTAAGGAAAGTTCTTCAAAGAAACAAAATAAACACTTCATTTCTAACAACTGCCTATATCTGAGGTTCCGGCAAAACCCAAGTTTTGGAAAAGCAGCTAAAGAAATGCTGGAGGACTGCTGACTATGTTTTAAACTTGGAAGGTTTTGTTGTAGTTATGCTACGTGCAAACAAGATTTTTTTGTTTAAAGAAGACCCAAAGTCTTTTATTTATAACTCAGTGCTCTTCCTGTGTGATGCCAAGATCACCTCGTCTTCACCCATTTTTCTTATCTTGGTATATAGACAAAGAATGAATGCAATATTGGACTAAGAACCAGGCAAGGTGCCAAAAATGCTAACCAGTACATTTGCATTTCCATAGCAACCCTTCACATGAAGAATGTACAGAACTGTGAAGTTTTTAAAAATAACTCTGCACTCCGCCCAAATATGCATATACATATTTTTTTTTAAAAAACAACAACAACTGAATTGACATGAGCAATCCTTCTTATCCCTTCCTCTACGGCTGATATTCCAACCAACAATCATTAGGACAACAAGACACCATCTAGATGAGGTCAGGATGGGAACCACACTGCATGAGTCTGAGAATGAATGGATGCTGTTGACCTTGAAGATGGGGTCGGTACACGCCTCCTCAAGGCATCCAGCTGATTCATACAATTATTGTTCAATCTACCTTGTTTAGGTAAGGTGGCAGAGGTGTGTTGGGTTATGATTACAGAAGGAATGGGAAGAAATTTAAATGAGGGTTTATCTATCTCAACAACTCTAAGATGTTTGAACTTCAGCTCCCAGAATTCCCCAGCCAATCCCATATCTTAAAGTTGCTGAGGTTGAGAAATCCTGATCTAGATCTCTTTCAGTTGAGATCTGGACCTGGGTGTGGGACAGACATTAGATGTGCAAGAACATTAGAATAAGCCAGTTTGGTATAGTGGTTCAGGAACTAGCCTAAAAACCAGGAGACCGAGAGTTCTAGTCCCATGAAAGCCAGCTGGATGACTTTGGACCAATCACCAGAAGACTCTGAGTAGAACTCGCCTTAGGCATGAAAACCATCTTTGGGCTAGTCCAGGGGTCTGCAACCTTGACAACTTTAAGACTTGTGGACTTCAGCTCCCAGAATTCCTCAGCCAGGTTGAGGAATTCTGGGAGCTGAAGTCCACAAGTCTTAAAGTTGTCAAGGTTGCAGACCCCTGGGCTAGTTCCTCTCTCTCTCAGCCCAACTGTTTTAAAGACGGGGAGGGTGAGATGGGGAGGGGGGCCCACAAGCCTAAGGGGAACGTTGTTCCAGTTGTGTAGATTAGAACACAGTCAGAGGAGGTTGTCTCATGCCAAAGAATGAGTTACATCTCAGGGCTTTGGGTAAAAAACTGTCAGCTTTTAATCAATGTCCCAGATCCCTGGTCAATTTCATGCAAAGCCAGACTGACAAGAAGCAGGCATGACTCATTTCTTCCAACAAATGTCTGTGCACCATCACAACCTCCACAACCTCACCCTTTGCTGACTAGGAGTGATGCGAGTTATAATGCCACCCAGCCCGAAGGCTGCAGGAGGCTTCCATGTGTCTTGTTCTCCAGCAAGGACCATCTAGCCCAGTGATGGCAAACCTTTTAGAGACCGAGTGCCCAAACTGCAACCCAAAACCCACTTATGCATCGTTGAGTGCCGGGTGGGTGTGGCCCATTGGCTGGGTGTGGCCCATTGGGTGGGCGTGGCTGTGGTGGTAACGGCAGACTGGGTGGGACTAAAAAGTTTAATCAATCAATTCCAACTTTGCAAGATCTTTTTTTTTCCCGCGAGAAGTTGAAATGGACTGATTGATTGAACCTTTTTTTTTTTTTTGCACAAGGCGGCGGAGGCCTAAAGCGAAAAGGTTTTATAAAACCCAGCTGAAGGCCTAGGACTGGGGCGACGGTGTGCGTGCCCACAGAGAGGGCTCTGAGTGCCGCCTCTGGCACCCGTGCCATAGGTTCGCCACCACTGATCTAGCCTGGGTCAGCAGAGGCCCCCAAGAACACCAAGGCAGACACATCACAAGAGTTGTGAGGCTACCTGTGGCAGAAGGGGAGAAGCACGCAGAGGCATGTTTATAATTCACAGGAAAGTCTCTGAGGGCTCTTCGTAGAGCAGATGCGTAACACAAAATCACCGGTAAGGTACCAGCTACACACCTGAGACCCAAGAGGAGGATAACGTGAGCGGACGAGGCAGAAGTCTTAAGTCCTAGCAAAGATCAGAATCAAAGGGAAGATGCTTCTTTTTCATTGCTCTTTTGTTCCTAGCAATGCAATCGGGTGAAATCTAGAATAGAATAGATCTGGAAGGGACCTTGGAGGTCTTCTAGTCCAGCCCCCTGCTCAAGCAAAAGAACCTATACTGTCTCGGACAGGTGAATGTCTAGTCTTTTTTAAAAATTCTCCAGTGATGGAGCGCCCATGATTTCTGGTGGCAAGCTGTCCCACTGGTTGATTGTCCTCACTGTCAGGAAGTTTCTCCTTAATTCCAGGTTGCTTCTCTCTTTGATCAGTTTCCAACCATTGTTTCTCATCCTTCCCTCTGGTGCTCTGGGGAACAACCTGGCCCCTTCTGCCTTGTGGCAGCCCCTCAGATACTGGAACACTGCCTATCATGTCTCCCCTGTTTCTTCTTTTCTTTAGACTAGCCAAACCCAAGTCCCGCAGCCGTTCTTCATATGTTTTAGTCTCCAGGCCTTGGATCATCTTAGTTGCTCTTCTCTGATTTTTTTCCAAACTCTCAACATCTTAAGAAATTTCAGGACATTTCGGAGAAAAAGCAAAGAAATCCCCCTCCCCCTCACTTTCCTGAAGACCTATCTTGGTTACTTCTGGAGGCCAGGCAGATAAACCTTCTGAATGTCTCCAAAATGCTACAGACAGTTTCTCTCTCCATCATCGGAAGGTCTGAACCATAGAACATTCAGGAGCTTAGACCAACCAATATTGTTTTGCCCACTCAACATGTGTCACTGGAAAGAGGAACGTGGTGATTTCAAATCATTAAGTCCCTTACACGTCTCCCTTTAGTTTAGGAAGAGACTCTTTCCTTCTTCAAATACTGGAAAGTGACTCTAATTCAACTGCCAAAGGAAAATGTCACGAGGAAGTCATCCTGATTGTCAACCTGCCACTTTCCTTTGGCACAGAATTCCGCTTTTGAGTATCTCCTTTGGCTCAACACAGTTAACTGGGTTATTTTCCGGAGAACAGAACTGGCAAGATTAAGGACATATGTTGAGTAGCGTTCCAAACCAAAGGAGGCACAGTAGCAGACGCACTTTGCACACAAATCATCCATCCGGTCGTCCCGTGTTGCCAGCCTTCCTAAAACCCAGGAGAACCAAAGCGGTACAAGTGGGGTCCTCAACTTACAACAGTTCATTTAGGGACCATTCAAAGTTACAACGGCACTAGAGAAAAAAAACCTAACTTATGACCAGTTTTCACACTTACGACCGTTGCAGCATCCCCATGGCCAGGCGATCAAAATTCAGGTGCTTGGCAACTGACTCATATTTAGGAGGGGTCACGGGATCCCCTTTTGCAAACTTCTGGCAAGCAAAGTCAACGGGGAAGCCAGGCTGACTTAACAACAGGTTGATTAATTTAACCACTGCAGGGATTCACTTAGCAACTATGACAAGAAAGGTTGTAAAAATGGAGCAAAAGTCACTTAACAAATGTCTCACGTAGCAACGGAAATGTTGGGCTCAATTGTGAAATTGAAAGTTAAGGACTATCTGTATTAACTCATCAACTAGCTTTTTCCGTAATGTCTCCGCTAGCTTTCTCTGAAAATGCCACATTACCAAGGCTTCACAAATGTCACAAGTATTGTGTTTTTCACTCACTCTTTATGCATTAAGACTCTCCCCCCCCCCCCGAAATACCACCAGCTAAATGCATCTTTGCCTTAGCTGAAGGAAGCCAAAGTCAATATAATTGCAGGCTGGACTCTTTCAGGGTACGATCGCATTTCAACTATAGCAAACGAACAATGTTCCTTTTTTCTCAAACCTTTAGCAAATCCACTCGCAAACTAACCAATTAGCAATAGCTCTTAGACTTGTATCCCATTTCACAGTGCTTCACAGCACCCTCTAAGCCTGTGAGGGCGAACCTTTTAGAGACCGAGTGCCCCAAAACAGGTCCTGCCCCCACCCTACCCACTCCCCCTCCACCTCACCCCATCCCACCCCATCCCGCTCCCTGGCCCCTGCCCCGCCTGCCCACAGGGCCACCCACCGCCTCCACAGTCTTCCACAGATTGCCCAGGTGGCCCAACAGCACCATGGCAGCCATACTCTCTGCCTGCACCCCGCAGAATCAACTGCGCGCGATGGGGCATGAGGGTGGAGTCTTGTCCCAGCTGCCTGGCTGCCATGTTTTTGCTGCGCTGCTCCACGTGGGCCGCGCTCAGGGGCGACTCTCCTCCGGGGGCTGCTGGTGAGATGGGGGGCATGAGAGGGAGGCAGGGCTGGGGCAACGGCACGCGTGCCCACAGACAGGGCTCCGAGTGCCGCCTTTGGCACGCATGCCATAGGTTCGCCACCACTGCTCTAAGTGGTTTACAAAGTCAGCCTCTTGCCCCCAACAATTTGGGTCCTCAGTTTAGAGACCTCGTAAAGATGGAAGGCTGAGTCAACTTTGAGCCGGGTCAGGATCGAACTGCTGGCAGTGGGCAGAATTAGCCTGCAATACTGCATTCTAACCACTGCGCCCCCACGGCTCCTTGCGAAATGCTACTTTAGGGGATACCCTTGTTTTATGTGTAACATAAGGACCCTCACTGAGTGGGAGGAAACATTCAAAGTCACAGAAATGGGATGAAAAGCAGAACTTATCCAGTCACACAGAAACCTCAATCCATGCTGGTGGACTGGGCAAAAATACCTTTTGTCTTTTCAATCAGTTCAAATCAAATCAAATCTTTATTACAATTGAAAGTTATTCCAACCACAAGTAATACGGCCCATTTCAACTGAGGAGACGTAACTTGCAAGAAGGACAGTTTAACTTACAAACTCGCTCTGAGAAAACCGCTCCAAACTCTTGCAGAATTAAAGCCTGCTTAGTTTTTTTTTTTATTTCTAGCATTGCAGTGAAATTTCCACGGCACTTTGAAAGCGAAAGCAAGTTAAAGCTTTGCTTATCAAAGTTAAAGATAAAGGTTTTTTAATGGCTTGGCTAGTCAGCAGAAATAGAAGCAAACAATCCCCACAACCTCAGAGTAGGGCAGAGGCCTTCAAAAATAAGCCTTTATTTGTTTAAGATGTTGTTCACCTACTTTGACTCTGAGTGCAGCACTGAACTGGCCAGCTAACCTCTTTTTAAAAATCAAACACTGCCTTTCAGTTCAACACTCTTCAATCTCTCCTTCCTTCAGCTACTGGAACGCAACATTTCTGCCCAACAACTAGCATAAGAATTGTTCCATATCTAAGGTGTTACTGAATAACATTCCTCAAAGGTATACAGGAAGGAACACGTGGCCAGCCCTGGGTTTCCAATGGGCATTCCTGAACTTACAAATCTGCTGGTCACACACCTGTATAGGTTCCTAGGAGCAGGATTAATGGCGTTTGTGTCACGCGCAAAACACTACGTGCAGCCCAGTTATGAAAGATAGGAGAGGATAGCCCTGTTGAACATCCAATCCTTAAAAGCCAGTTTTGTCATCTGGAGTGGAACTTAATTCCAACGAAGACTAATTAAGTTTGAAGCTTTCCTAAGGACCTCAAGGCTAAAACAAAATCCCTGGAAAATGCACATCTGCATTCTGATTACTTACACGCAAATAGCTCTTGCCACCAACTGTCTAAATGCAACAATTAGTTAATGTGAATTAACTAATTAAAGCAATAAATCCGTAGCTTCCAAGTTGCTTTTAATTATTCAGAAGGATTATCCCGGTATGACCTTTTACATTATCAGCTTGTCAAGGTATGTGTGCATGTGGGTGTTTTTTAAAAAAATAATAATAATTTATCTCAGGGACACAAGTTAATAAAACCAGGAGTGTTATTTAAAGATTTACACATCGGGAGTAAGATTATATTCATTAGGCTTCATTCCAATATGCCCTACTTGGGTGGTGACATACAAACATCAAACTTCTCATGAAAGTGTTTTGAGCTTTATAGATTACAGGTTGTCCTCAACTTACAACAGTTCGTTTAGTGACTGTTCAAAGTTACAATGGCACTGAAAAATGTGATTTATGACCATTTTTCACCGTTATGTGCCCGGTGGTCAGGTGAGCAAATTTCAGATGCTTGGCACCCTGGTTCATAATTATGACCGTCGCCGTGTCCCAGTGTCACGTGGTCCGCTTTTGCGACCTTCTCAAAAGCAAAGTCAATGGGGAAGAAGCCAGATTCACTTAACAACCGGTTTGCTAACTTATTAACCGCAGTGATTCACTTAACAACCGTGGCACAAAAGGTTGTAAAATGGAGGCAAAGCTCATTTAACAAATGTCTCACTTAACAACAGAAGTTTTGGGTTCAATGGGGGCTGTAAGTTGAGGACTACCTGTATTTTTAAGTCATGTGCGTACTATGAAAGAACACTAAGAACAAACACTAGGCAGAACTTGCATTTAGCAGTGGGAAAAAAGGGGTCAATGACACCCCCCCAAAGTCCACTAATTTGCAAAGTTCATACTTTCTCCTTTCCCTTCCCAGGCATTAATAATAATAAAGTTGGAAGGGACCTTGGAGATCATCAAGTCCAACTCTCTGCTCAGGCAGGAAACCCTATACCATTTTGGACAAATGGCTGTCCAGTCTCTTCTTAAAAACTTCCAGTGTTGGAGCAATCACCGCTTCTGGAGGCAGGTTGTTCCACTGGTTAATTGTTCTCACTGTCAGGAAGTTTCTCCTTAGTTCTAGGTTGCTTCTCTCCTTGATTGGTTTCCATCCGTTGCTTCTTGTCCTGCCTTCAGGCGCCTTGGAGAATAGCTTGACTCCCTCTTCTTTGTGGCAGCCCCTGAGATATTGGAACACTGCTATCATGTCCCCCCCTCATCCTTCTCTTCATTAGACTAGACATCCCCAATTCCAGCAACCGTTCCTTATATGTTTTAGCCTCCGGTCCCCTAATCATCTTTGTTGCTCTTCTCTGCACTCTTTCTAGAGTCTCAACATGTTTTTTACATCGGGGTGACCAAAACTGGATGTAGTATTCCAAGTGTGGCCTTACTAAGGCATTGACCAGAGAGACATCCTTCTTGGAACCGGTTTCATTCAACATGCCCAACATTTATGCTGCTAAGTGAGACATTTGTCAAGCGGGTTTTGCCCCATTTTACGACCGTTCTTGCCTCACTTGTTAAGTGAATCACTGCAGTTGATGATTTAGTAACCCGGTTTTTCGGCTAATCTGGCTTCCCCCGTTGACTTTGTCCGAAGGTCGCAAAAGGGGATCACGTGACCCTGGGACACAGCAACGGTCATAACTATGAACCAGGGGTGCCAAGCATTTGATCACGGGATCGTGGGGATGCTACAAAAGGTTGCAACTGTGAAAAACGGTCATAAGTCCCTTTTTTTAGTGCCGTCGTAACTCTGAACGGTCGCTAAATGAACTGTTGTAAGCCGAGGACTACCTGTATTCTAACGGCTTGGAAGCATTTGTAAGAACACATTGGAGATTGGGAGGGGGGGAGTCTGGGAAGGAATGGAAGCAAAGGGGACACCAATAACCAAGAAATAAAAGCGAGTCTGTCAGCGCTTGTCTTACAAACAGCAACTCAGCCCAGGTGACAAAAAAAAGCCGTGAAGAAGCATTGTAGTTTGTAAGGAAATTCCACCTTAATGGACTTAACTATAAAGGAGGGTTGGAAATTTCTCTTACAGGTTTCAGGATTCTATATCCATCTTGGGCCAAAGTTGGAAAAAGTTAGCTGAAGTCTGTGTAAATGGTTGCTTCCTTGATCCTGCTCATCTGTGTTGGGCTTTACACAATAGGAAGGAATCACAGGTTAGTAGAAAGGAACCGTCCCCCTGTTCTCTAGGACCGTGGTGGCAAACCTATGGCACGGGTACCAGAGGCGGCACTCAGAGCCCTCTCTGTGGGCACGCGCGCCGTCGCCCCAGTCCTAGGCCTTCAGCTGGGTTTTATAAAACCTTTTTGCTTTAGGCTTCTGCCGCCATGTGCAAAAAAAAAAAAAGGCTCAATCAATCAATTTCAACTTCTCGCGGGGAAAAAAAGATCTTGCAAAGTTGGAGTTGATTGATTGAACTTTTTAGTCGCATCCAGTCTGCCGTTACCACCACAGCCACGCCCACCCAATTGGCCACACCCAGCCAATGGGCCACACCCACCCGGCACCCGACGATACATAAGTGGGTTTTGGGTTGCAGTTTGGGCACTCGGTCTCTAAAAGGTTCGCCATCACTGCTCTAGGACATTCAGGCAGTCCTCGACTTATAAAAGTTCATTTACTGCCCGTTCAAAGTTACAACGGCATAGGAAAAAAGTGACTTATGACCATTTGTCACGTGACTGCTGCGGCATCCTCATGATCACGTGATCAAAATTCAGAAGACTACCTGCATTTAAAAACAAGTTTTTAAAAAACATGGAGAAAAAAAGAAAGAAAAACACCAGCTCTTCGAGGTAGCCAGGGCAAGAAGCAGACATGATAAGTGTTGCAGGAATGCTTTTTATTGTAGCAAGCTACAACAAGAAATTCTGTCCCACCTTATACTAAGCAAAATCAAAATGGGGCTAGTTTGAGTTTCTTTCTCACCCTTTTTTCTCCGGGGATGTTGTCCTCTTTTCTCAAAATCCCAAGGTCACATCTGTATTCTTTCACTGGCAGTAAGAAAAAAGATGGAGGGGAAACAAGAAACCCCTGCTAAACCATTCCACGTAACGCTGGCGATTTTTTTTTTCAATTGTTAGAAAACCCAACTGTTCCAAATTCAAAAAAACCACTCCATTCTTCATTGCAAAATTCCGACTCTGCGCCCAAAATGGAAATGCAATTCCAACTTGGGTGGTTTCACATCCCAAAATCTTTGAACTGCTCTGCTTGTTTCAATGCTAGGAAAAATCTTACTGATTCTGCACCAGACTTGCCTTTGAAAGCAGATTTATAGGAACCAGCGAGGTAACTAGAATAGGGGTCTTCAAACTTGGCCCTTTTATGATTTGTGGACTTCAACTCCCAGAATTCCAGGAGTTGACGTCCACAAGTCATAAAAGGGCCAAGTTTGAAGACCCCTGAACTAGAATTCCCAAAGGCTCCTTCGGAGCCCCAATAACAAGGTATTCAACCAGCCAGCAAAATCAAGCAATCCAATTATCTGAAGAGCCATTGACTTCCACTTCAAGAATCCATATCCGGGAGGCAATTTTTTATTTTATTTTTTTTAGCCCTGGGAACCAATTCAGCACTAACACAAACGCATGCCTGGACTTCACAAAATAACACAAACTACAACTGACCAGTCATTTTTGTTACTTAATCGAGGGATATTATTTGAGAAAAACTGCCATAAAACAGAAGGTGATTGCCATTATCCTGATGGGTTAGCCTGATCCAAGTGGAAATACAAGCAGGGGAATCCATATATTTGTCAGCTGCCCCTTATTAAGTCCTTATATTTATGTTCCAGGAGCTCTGGGCAGGAATAGATTAGACACTCAGCTCTAAAGCCCCTAGAGAACAGACATTACGCATCACACACTGACTCATGAATTTTGATAAACAAACCACAATAGCTGGATTCATGCAACACTTAAACCAGAGGCCCCCAACCTTTTGAGCACCAGGGACCAGCTCCGTGGAGAGAGGTTTTTCCATGGAGTGGAGGGGACGTGGTTTATTGTACTGCCAGTATCCCGCAGATGGGGCTTTGCTTGTTTGCGTGGACCAGTTGCTGGCATGCCACGGCCCGGAACCGGTCCACAGCCCGGGGGTTGGGGACCCCTGCCTTAAACCACAGCTAAGCATATACATGCACATGCATGCTTAAGTCTTGGTAGTATTAACAGAGGGATAGAATCAAGATCACGCGAAGTGTTAATACCATTTTATAAGGCCTTGGTAAGGCCACACTTGGAATACGGCATCCAGTTTTGGTCACCCCGATGTCAAAAAGATGTTGAGACTCTAGAAAGAGTACAGAGAAGAGCAACAAAGGTGATCAGGGGACTGGAGGCTAAAACATATAAGGAACGGTTGCTGGAATTGGGTGTGTCTAGTTTAATGAAGAGAAGGATGAGGGGGGACATGATAGCAGTGTTCCAATATCTCAGGGGCTGCCCCAAAGAAGAGGGAGTCAAGCTATTTTCCAAAGCGCCTGAAGGCAGGACAAGAAGCAACGGATGGAAACTAATCAAGGAGAGAAGCAACCTAGAGCTAAGGAGAAATCTCTCTGATAGTTAGAACAACTAATCAGTGGAACAACCTGCCTCCAGAAGTTGTGAATGCTCCAACACTGGAAGTTTTTAGGAAGAGACTGGACAGCCATTTGTCTGAAATGGTATAGGGTTTCCTGCCTGAGCAGGGGGTTGGACAAGATGACCTCCAAGGTCCCTTCCAACATCATCATCATGATCATGAATGAGCTTCTGGAAGAAGCACAGAAGATATACTTGTGGAAAAAATAAATAGGTTTGGTGATTGGCTAAAGTTCATTAATGAGAGCTTCAGGCTGATTCAGGGATTTGAACCAGCATCTCCCCAGTCTTAGTTCAACACAACCTTAATGCCCTAGATGGGTCTCCCGGTTCATAGCTTTAAAACTTCCTGAGACCCTTGTTTGGAGCCAGAAGAAGCTTCTGAAGAGACAGAGCGCAGGGGTAACAATAAAGGATCACAAGATCTGAGAAGTGCCCACTCGGCTATAATTTCCTGGGATATAATTCCTATAACCCTAATTACTATTCAGATACACCTGGCTAAATGCATTTTTTTTTCTTTTTTGCACACGGATGGACACCACGCACCTACTTACTTTTGCAAGCTACTTTGAAAAGTTTGGAAACTGCATTGCTCAGACTGGACAAAACAGCCATTGGGGAACTCATGAGTTCTAAAGAGAACCTAAGGAAAACTAACGCTTTTAATGTTTTGATCGTTGGGCTTTTATGCCATCGTAAGCTACCCAGAATCATTCTGGAGAGTGAAGCAGATGGCGCATAAATTTAATTAATAAATAAACTGGAGGGTGACAGTCTGCAATTAGTTTTTTTTTTTTTGTCCGGCACCGTGCACCGTTCATTCCTACGCCAGTTTATTTGGAAACAAATCAAATTGCATTCAAGGGCTACTCCAAGTCAAATAGGCACGGCAGCCTTTAACAAGCTGGCATTCTTAAAAGACGTGCGATTCTCAGAGCTCGCAGCCAACCCCTGCAAATCCTGGCTTGCAGTACCGGAACTGGCAGTCTGATCCAACAAATTCACTAGGATGGGTAAACAAATACTGTAAGCGAGAGCTGCAGTGCTAAATTGGAATTTGCAGAAAGACAGTTTGCCTCAAGTGAGATGCCAACCACGGGCGGGAGTTAGAAAGGAAGGATTCAGCCATCAACACTGCCTGGGCACAGAGCTAGTAGCAAGGGCTCCCCAAATCTACTTCTATTTAAAAATCACGGAGCGAATTCGGACCGGCCATGGGTTCTCAGCCTAATCTATTTTATAAAGGCATCGTGAGAGTCATAATGCACCCAGGGAAGAAAGAGGAAGAACAATACACCCCAATGCACTGATATTTTAATGAGAGGGTCCAGACTTTGCCCGCTATCCTTATTTCACCCAGCAGTCACTCCAATTTGTCCTCTTCTCCCCTTTCTCTTATCTAAGTGAAACTCACCAGGCACTTCATCATGGCATAAATCCCCCTAGCAGATTCTAGCAATGCTTCAGCTGCTGGCTTGTTTGTGATACAACTAAAGGAATTCAATCCGATAACGCTTGTAATCTGGGGTGTGTGGGGGTGTGGGAGGGTGGGGGTGTGGGAGGGATTCCCAATCCCACCCCACCTTTTCAGTTACAGCCTTTTCTCCGTCCTTGCTTCAGCTCTCAGGAAAAACACCTGCTCATCTTCTTCCCAGCTCTTTCCAGGTCTTAAGCATTTAAAAAAAAACAAACCCTGATTTAAGTAAGCCCTCTTTTAACCCTTGAGAGGGTTGCTGGTTGAAATCTGCTGAGGGGAGGGGAGGGGAAGGGGTGGGGGCCCGCAGCTCCAGAGACCAGTCTCGGTGCTCACTCGCCAAGGGTGCTCCAGCCTCACGGAGCACAGCCTACGCCTTGGAGAGCTGCCTTGCCTGGCCGGTAAACTGGCAACGCGACAAACCAGCTTTTTTTAAAAAAAAATATATTTATTTTAAAGTTTCTCCACTGCTAAACATGGCGTGCCCCCCCCCCCCGCCCAGCCGCCTCGGGAATCACAGGACGCCTCGCTTCTTCCCGACGCCGTTTCAGCACCCAGGACCGTCCGCGAGAGATCTGCGCCCCCTCCCCTCCTCCAGATGTTGACGACCTTCCAAGCCCCCAGCATCTCCTTCCGGGAGTTGCCAGCGACGGGGGGTACAACATCTGGAGGGCCGCCCAGCTTCCCCTCCCCGGGATCGGGTGGGCAACTTCGACGGCAACCCAAGACGCGCTCTTGAACGGAAGGGAGAGAGGGGGGGGGACGCTGTCCTTCCCGGGCGGGACGATGGGAGTTGTAGTAGTGGAAGGCGTCCGGGAAGCGCCGGCTGGAGAGCTCCGCTGGCTGAGCGCAACGGGAAGGGCGGTCCGGCTAGCCGGGAGGCGCAGCCGGGGTCTCTGGGTCGGGGAAGGCGGCCTCCCGCCAACTCCGACGGGACTCCCCCGGAGGAGGGAAGGGGCACCCGGGCGGGCCCCCCCTGCCGCCCCCCCTGCAGACGCCCCTCCGGGCTCTCGGCCCGAGGGAGCGCCCAGCCCAGCTCGGCGCTCCGACTCACCCCATCTCCCGGCACTTGTCTCCGGGCGCGAAGCTGGGCGGCGAGAGCGCGCCGGCCGGCAAGGTCGTCTCCTCCTCGCCCCCTCGCTCGTCGCCGGCCAGCGCGGGGCGCGTCCCGACCTCGCACATCCAGCTGTCCAGAGGAGCGCGTCCTCTCGCCACCGAGGCGCCCGCCGGCCTGGCTCCAGGCGCTGCGCTGCGCTCTGCTCTGCCCTGGCCCTCCGAGCGCCTCGGGGTCGCCTCCGGGGAGATCCGCGCCGTCGGGAAGGGCCGGCTGGGCGAGGGAAGGCAGGCGGGCAGGCGGGCGGGCGGGCAGGCAGCGGCGGCTCCAGCGGCTCGTCCCACCTGCTTCGCCCGCAGCCGCCTCCCACTCGCGGGGCGGAGAGAAGCCGGCAGCACGCGGCGGCGGCGGCAGCGGCGGGCAGGCGGGGCCAGGGGCGGACCGTTCCAAGCCGGGCGCTCCGGCTGCGCGCGATCCTGAGACGCCGACGACGCCCCCGCCGCCGCGGAGAGGCTGGCAAGTTCCCGGCCGTGGTGGTGGTGATGGAGAGGGGGGTGTGAGAGACGTCGCTGCTGCGTGGGACCGGGAGGGCTCCTTCCCCTGGGCGTTGCGCGCGGGCGGGATCGGAGACGGGTTCCCGTCTGGTGGGCAGGCAAGGCTGTGAGTGGCTATTTGCACAAGGCTAAATCCGCTTTGGAAGAGGACAGCTGAAGAGTGAGTGAGAGGTGTCCTCCTCTCCTCCCGCGCCTTTTCTTTCTTTCTTTCTTTCTTTCTTTCTTTCTTTCTTTCTTTCTTTCTTTCTTTCTTCCTTCCTTTCTTTCTTTTTCTTTCCTTCCTTTTTCTTTCTTTCTTTCCTTCCTTCCTTTTTTCTTTCTTTCCTTCCTTCCTTCTTTTTCTTTCCTTCTTTCTTTCTCTTTCTCTTTTTTCTTTCTTCCTTTTCTTTCTTTCTTTCCTTCTTTCCTTTTTTTCTTTTTCTTTCCTTTTTTCTTTCTTTCTTTCCTTCCTTCCTTCCTTCTTCTTTCCTTTCCTTCTTTTTTATTTCCTTCCTTCTTCCTTCCTTCCTGCCTTCCTTTCTTCCTTCCTTCCTGTTTCTTTCTTTCCTTCTTTCCTTCTTCTTCCTTTCTCTTTCTCTTTCCTTCCTTCCTTCCTTCTTTCTTTCTTTCTTTCTTTCTTTCTTTCTTTCTTTCTTTCTTTCTTTCTTTCTTTCTTTCTTTCTTTCTTTCTTTCTTTCTTTCTTTCTTTCTAAAGCATCTTGAAAACACCATCTTAAAAGCTCCCCAAATCCTAGCAGGATAGTGGAGTGGAGTGGGACACTGTGACCGTCATAAATATGAATCAGTTGCCAAGCATCTGAATGTAAATCACAAGACCCTGGAGATGCTGCAACATTCCAGCTGATTGGCGCTTCTTCTGGGCTCAGCAAAAGTGCCAGGATCAATGCTGCTTTCCAGCTGATTGGTGCTTCTTCAGGGCTCAGCAGAAGCGCCAGGATCAGTGCCGAGCTCCAGCTGGAGCCTGGCGCTGATCCTGGCGCTTCCGCTGAGCCCTGACAGCCCTGCAGCTCCATCCGTCTCTCGCTCAGACTTGTGCGGTGCTGCCACCGGTTCAGCTCATTCCCCTCCCCCACTACCACTTTTCTAGGATGGTCGCGTACCACCTGCCAGGTGCCAATGTACCACAGGTGGTACCCATACCACTGGTTGAAAAGCCCTGCTCTAAGTCAGTCAACCAGCAGACTGTGTGGACCAGGAAAGTAGCAGAACAAGGTGGAACTTGTTTAGGCTTGAAATCTAAGCAGAATGAGGCTTGGTCGGAATTTGGATGGGAGGATTGTCAGGTTGCTGTAGGCTAGACTGGAAAGCCAACAAAAGCCAACACAGCTCAGAATTTGTAAAGCATGTCCAGGTTGTTGCCAAGAAAACTGTGCGGGCTGGTTGACGAGGTCAGCAGGAATCCAGCTTGACTCGAAGGAGACTTTAAAGAGGTGTTTGACAAAAACACCACCAACCTCCCAACCCAGTATAATTCTAAACTACAGTCCTTGTACATTTCTGGCACTCCAAAACTTCCTACACTTCAGAGGTTGGGTGCAGTGACAGCACTGGGTGCCGGAAACCAACTTTCAAAGAGAAACATATTTTTTCAGCAAATCACGTCTTATAAGTAAGATTGCTTTAAATTCAATTTTCGGTAGGAACCCGTTGCAATCAAAAGAATCTCTCACGGCGACACACACAGGGAAAGCACAAACCAAATCAATACAAAATCACGTTGCAGCGAACGATAAACCAAGCTGTGGTTAAAGGCAGCAGCTGTGCACAAGGAAAATCTAGAAATACCCCAGCCATATAAAGCTCTTTCAAATTTGACATCTCGGAAGAAAAAAGTGTGAGACAAAATTATTTCTGTCTAGGAGGAAACTATCATCTACTGGGCCAAAATGCATTAGGCTAAATCAGGGTTTCTCAACTTCAGCAATTTTAATAGAGGTGGACCCCAGCGCCCAGAATTCCCTAGCCAGCATACTTAAACCATACGGTGATTTAAGTATAATGCAAAGACAACCAGGGTAAAAATATAAGAACGAGTTTAATGAAGAGAAGGACGAGGGGAGACATGATAGCCGTCTTCCAATATCTCAGGGGCTGCCCCAAAGAAGAGGGAGTCAAGCTATTCTCCAAAGCGCCTGAAGACAGGACAAGAAGCAACGGGTGGAAACTGATCAAGGAGAGAAGCAACCTAGAACTAAGGAGAAACTTCCTGACAGTTAGAACAATTAATCAGTGG
The DNA here is from genome assembly GCF_001527695.2 of Protobothrops mucrosquamatus. Lineage (NCBI taxonomy): Eukaryota > Metazoa > Chordata > Lepidosauria > Squamata > Viperidae > Protobothrops > Protobothrops mucrosquamatus. The sequence continues at coordinate 18,943 of NW_015389434.1, read as the reverse complement.
AACCACCTGCCTCCAGAAGTGGTGAATGCTCCAACACTGGCTTTCCCAGGCGGCTTATCCCCTCCTCATTTCTGATCTTGTCAACCCAGCTTATACGTAACAGCCGCCTGTAAATCCACATTTCAAATGCTTCCAGTCTCTTCAGGTGGCCTTCTGTCAGAGACCAACTCTCTACTCCATACAGCAGGATAGAAAAAAATACAGCATCTGACAAGCCTGATTTTCAGTCTTAGGCTTATGTCGTGACTGCAGAAGACCTTTTTCATTTTGAAGAATGCTGTTCGGTGCTTTTTCTGTCCTTGTCTTTACTTCAACGGTCATGTCCCAGCTTTCATGTAAATTCATTGGTTTTCACTTCTCTTTAAATAATGCGGCTAAAAAAAAGTGGCGGCTTTAGGGTGACTCGTAACAAGTCAGTTAGTCAAATGACTAGGAAGGGCAAAATTTAAGGGATGGCATCAGAAGGATGCTCAAGGAGAGCAGAACTGGATTTTTTCATTATGACTATCCAAAATGACTTGTTTTTTGCCTCCCAGCAAAATCCTTTTTACGGCTTTCTAAATGCATACGTTCACACTGGTGGCCCTCAGACCCCTGCAGCCTTAAACAGAAGGATTGCAGCTATTCTACTCACAGTGCAACTTAAAAGTGAAATTCTATCCCAGGCATGATATCAAAGACCACTCCAGGGAAGTTGGAGCGTGTTTCATATCACCAAGGCCGCAGATTGTAATCGCACACCCCCCTCCTCGGGTTACAAAAGCTTAAGAGGTTTCAAGCACTACTCTGAAGTGCAGCCTGGAGCTGAAATATCTAATTAAAAACTCTGAAAAGCAGGCAAGCCGTTGCACTCTTCTACATTTGGGGCAAATGTACAGGTCGTCCTCAGCCACAATTGAGCAAAACCTTTCTGTGGTTAAGCAAGATGGTTCTTAAGTGAGTTTTGCCCCCTTTTTACGACTTTTCTGGCCACAGTTGTTACATGAATCGCTGAAGTTGGTAAGTTAGTAACCCAGTTGTTATTCTGAAGTTGGAAACAACTTCTAAAATCATACAGAATAATCCTACAGGGTAGAGGCAGAATCCAAAGCCAAGAGGAATAGGATTCAAAAAACATATGAGGAACGGTTGCTGGAATTGGGTATGTCTAGTTTAACGAAGAGAAGGACGAGGGGGGACATGATAGCAGTGTTCCAGTATCTCAGGGGTTGCCATAAAGAAGAGGGAGTCAAGCTATTTTCCAAAGCGCCTGAAGGCAGGACAAGAAGCAATGGGTGGAAACTAATCAAAGAGAGAAGCAACCTAGAACTAAGGAGAAACTTCCTGACAGTGAGAACAATTAACCAATGGAACAACCTGCCTCCAGAAGCGGTGAATGCACCAACACTGGAGGTTTTTAAGAAGAGACTGGACAGCCATTTGTCCGAAATGGTATAGGGTTTCCTGCCTGAGCAGGGGGTTGGACTAGATGACCTTCAAGGTCCCTTCCAACTTTACTATTATTATTATTATTATTATTATTATTATTATTATTATTATTATTATTATTATTATTATTATTATTATTATTGTCAGAAGGTTGCCAAAGGGGACCCCATGCAGCTCGAGCCTTACACGAAGCCATAGTTTATTTAACCCTGGATTTAGTGAAGAAAGCCATTTGGTAGGAGTCGTATAACATGCCAAGATGCAAAGGAGGAGATCATATTATAACTTAGCTGTGCAAACTCAGTAGGTTGCCACACAGGATGATATTCATTAAGAGGCCTTTCCAACTTCTCAAGCCTGTGTGTTATCTGGAATGTTTTGACAGACAAGGCAACAAACCACACAAGAACAAAATCGAATATTATAAAGGAAAAGCAACGCTGTGCAATTTTGGAAGAAGCCCGCCTCGTTTCCAAGCTAATTAAATAACAAAATCATTTCATTCTGCAGAGTATTTTTTTTTCCTCTCGCATACGCCTGTAATTTGAGCATTTTGAAATCTCAGCCTCTCTGTCACTCAAATCCCCATGCCTTAGAAAAATTGCAGACATCTGCTTAAAATATCCATCTCTGTGTCATCGGAGATTCATAATCCAAACTCGCGTAATGAACAGAGGCTTATATTTCAAACCAACTAGACAGTTTAACATTTTAATGCTTCCTTTTTCAATTCCGGGGGACATCGTCCTGCACGCAGTAAAGCCTGTGTACTGCAAATTGAAAGGCTACCGATGAATTTTTAATACCAATTCATTAATTATCTTTCTCCATCTATATCGCTGCCCTGAGCGTGTGTTTGAGGATGATGTACATTATCCATGACAATAATAAATCTACAAAGACCACACAATAAAACAAAACAGAAAGAATCCGGAAGAGTAGACAAACCTAGAGCTGTCCAAAGAAAAATCCATCCCAGATCAAATGCCTGAAAACAACAGCAGATCTTTAATGCTTTGCAAAACTGTTACACAGGGTCAGTTTTGAGCCTACCTAACATAGGTCTACATATGTAATTGTTCACACTGTTGTAATCTGGATCAGCTGAGTCTTTGGGGTGATTGCCAAGGGTAGTCCCATGTATAGTGCACTGCAGTAATCAAAGCACAAGGTGACTCTAATATGAGGGACTGTAAGCAAGAGGCAATTGCTGAAATTACGGCTTCAAGAACTAGGAAATGCACTGACAGGCTTTCGTGTCTAAATCAATTCTGTTAACTTGTATATTCCATTTATTAAGCCAAACTCTTAATGCAAACAGGCTGAAGAATATCCTAAGTTTGATCAATTTGGTAGTGAGTGAACACAAGGGTCATAATATGAATCCCATGTCCTTACCAAATGGCTATTAGCAATAAAACTACTAATTTCTGCCACTGATTTTTTTCACATTGGGCCACATATTTCTTCTTTAAATGGCAATAACTGAGGAATGTTGGATTAGATCAAAAGCCTATTTCAGGAGTCTTCAAATTTGGCCCTTTTATGACTTGTGGATCGCACGAGCTGTGGGCTGGCATGCACACGTAGCTCCACGCACGCTAATGGTGGGTCACTGAGCATACGCACCGGCCTGCCGCTCATGTGAGTGGAGCTGCACATGCATGCCTGCCCGCCTCTCATGTGGCCCAGTTCCAAATGAGCCATGGCCCAGGGATTGGGGACCCCTCCCCTAGACAATCCCAATTCCTGCAGCCGTTCTTCCTATGTTTTAACCTCCAGCCCCCTAATCCTCGTTGTTGCTCTTTTTTGCACTTTTTCCAGAGTCTCTACAGTTACTGACTAGTATGGATTCCTAGTCTTTTAGACTAAGAGTTTTTCCTATTCTATCCCAACACCATGCAAAGAGCATAGCTGAGATTTCTGCAAGCAAAGAATTCACGTTCTCTTTCTCAGTGTCTGCATATTATCATTAAAATACTGGTGAATTGCCAGGATGCACGACTTTGTATTGATTTATTGATTTGCTACCAATATTTACCAATATTTAAAAAACCTTGAATCCATCCATAATATATAAGGATTATATTACGAGTCTACCTTCTCTCTCTCTCTCTCTCTCTCTCTCTCTCTCTCTCTCTCTCTCTCTCTCTCTCTCTCTCCCTCTCTCTCTCTCTCTCTCTCTCTCTCACACACACACACACACACACACACACAAAATGCCATTGTCTGCTTTATTTTTTCCAGTTTGAGGATAAGTTAGTTCGATTTTTGTTCACCGAGTAGGAAAGTAATGTTCACCCAAGTCTTTAAATACGTCCAAGTCCATCTGGTATGTACTTGGCTCAGTTTTCCCGTTGCTCTGTCCATCTGTTTTAAATCTACTTCCAAAATGCCTCCTGACTTTTTCCCTTATACACACAGTCAACATCAGTTACCTTCAACCTGTCGTTTTCCAGATATGTCTGGACAGCCACCCTGAGAAGTTATTGTTCCAAAATAGGGAAAGGACATCATGTCAGAGACAGTTGCTCTTGATGGGGGGGGGGGAATTGCATGAGTTTGGCTCATGTGTTTCCAGGCCCAGAATGAGATTCTAGATGGATTTTTTTTATTTTGTTTATTTCTATTCTGCCTTTGTTATTTATTTATAAATAATGCAAAGTGGCAAACCTATCTAAAACAACTTTCTCCTCCTATCCGTGAACGAGGGTTTAAGACTGACAGGTGTAAATCCTCTCTTACACAGCATCATCTGTTTAGCGAAGGATCCATGTTCTATTTAAACATTGAAAAACACTATAATGTCAAAATAAGATCCTTGGAATTACCATCCAGAGAGGGGATGTATAGACACATAGCTCAGGGACTTAAATCTTTCTGTCTAATGGTGAAATGACATATATTTTTCACTGTATTATTCACTAAAACTAGGAATCAATGAACATCTATAGTGCAAGGACTGTAACAGACAGGCAGAACATCAGCACAGCACATCCATGAACACCCACAAGCAATCAGAAGACACAGAATTTCTTAAGTTCACAACACAGGGAAAGTCTCGACCATAGTTTCAGCTGAGGACCAAGCTAAATCCAAGAACATTAGAGAATTCCTGGAAGCTTGGCACTTAGACAAATTAGCCATCTACAGACACACAGAGATAAAGCAGATTTACACACCACTCAAAGGAGAAAATAAAACAGCTAAGAAGGAACAAGACCAGAACAGCAACCCACAGTCTTAACTTTTTATTGTCACTTTTGAATGAATGGTGGTAAATCTGGTTTATCTCTGTCTGTTGATAGATAATTCATCTGGGTGCCAAGATTCCAAGAAATCCCTTACTTTTTTGGATTTGATTTTATCATGGTGTAACTTAATTTTATCACCTCAGATGGGGACTGCAGCCAAGAAATTAAAAGACGCTTGCTCCTGGGGAGGAAAGCTATGGCAAATCGAGACAGCACACTAAAAAGCAGAGACATCACCCTGCCAACAAAAGTGTGTATAGTCAAGGCCATGGTGTTCCCAGTTTCAATGTATGACTGTGAAAGTTGGACCATAAGAAAGGCTGAGCGACAAAGAATGGAGGCCTTTGAACTCTGGTGCTGGAGCAGACTCCTGCAAGTCCCCTGGACTGCAAGGCGATCAAACCGGTCAATCCTAGAGGAGATCAACCCTGACTGCTCTTTAGAAGGCCAGATCCTGAAGTTGAAACTTAAGTACTTTGGCCACCTAATGAGAAGGAAGGACTCACTGGAGAAGAGCCTGATGCTGGGAAAGATGGAGGGCAAGAGAAGAAGGGGACGACAGAGAATGTGGTGGCTGGATGGAGTCGCTGAAGCAGGAGGCCTGAGCTTAAAGGGACTCCAGAAGATGGTAGAGGACAGGAAGGCTGGAGGAACGTTGTCCATGGGGTCGCGATGGGTCGGACACAACTTAGCAATTAACAACAACAAACTTAATTTTATCACGGTGTAACGGTGTAACTGACACTCAGCAAGAGTAAGAATATTGCAATCTAGAGTGATTTGAATTAAGAGTTCCCCGCTATGTGGGGAAACGAGATATACCATCTTAATAATACTATCCCCCAGTGGAAAATGATCATTATAAGGAAGGAAACAGGTACTATTAGAAAGCAGAGGGAATGGAAGAATTCTATTATGGAAGAGTTAAACCCATCTCTAAAAACAAAGGTTCTAGAAATGCATTTTAAACATGTCTGCTCGTCAACATAAAAACAACTGTTAAAAAACACAGGGAGTTAACATTTAAAGGTCAAGATTAAGAAGGGTTCTTCTAATAGGCATTGTTTTGGAAATTCAGTCTATCAGGGACTGGGGATTTTTTGTTTGTTTGAAAGTGTCTATTTAAAAGATATTGTAACACTCCCAGTCCCTACACATAATATCAATTTCGTGATGAAGAATATGCAGTCCAGACAGAGCTACAGGATAAAGGAGAACACTGAAGCCTTAAAGCTTTTCTGAGAGTGTAACTTAATACAGGTAGTCCAGGACATACAAGACTTTGTTTAGTGACCGCTCAAAGTTAGAACGGCACTGAAAAAAAAGGACTTATGATCATTTTTTTCATACTTATGACCATTGCAGCATCCACAAGTCACATGATTAAAATTCAGACCCTTGGCAACTGACTCACATTTATGACGGTCGCAGTGTCCCGGGGTCATGTGTTCCCCTTTTGCAACCTTCCGACAAGCCAAGTCAACGGAGAAGACAGACTCACTTAACAACCGTGTTACTAACAATTGCAGCGATTCACTTAACAACTGTAGCAAGGGAAGGTCGTAAAAGGGGGCCAAGCTCAATAACAACAACAACAACAACAACAACAACAATAATAATAATAATAATAATAATAATAATAATAATAATAATAATAATAAAGTTGGAAGGGACCTTGGAGGTCATCGAGTCCAACCCCCTGCTCAGGCAGGAAACCCTACACCATTTCGGACAAATGGCTGTCCAGTCTCTTCTCAACAGACATTTTGGGATCCATTGTGGTCGTAAGTTGAGGACTACCTGTAGGGAGCCAAGATTTCCAAGGATTTATCCCCAGAATTTGTGAGCATTTTTACTGTGTATGGTGTGTCCAGTCCTAGGATACCAGGGGTCTTTGGGGCTCTCTGGGCTTGGTTATTTTCTTGTAGACATTTCATGACCCAAACTAGGGGACATGATAGCAGTGTTCCAATATCTCAGGGGCTGTCCCAAAGAAGAGGGAGTCAAGCTATTTTCCAAGGTGCCTGAAGGCAGGACAAGAAGCAACGGGTGGAAACTAACCAAGGAGAGAAGCAACCTAGAACTAAGGAGAAACTTCCTGACAGTTAGAACAATTAACCAGTGGAACAACCTGCCTCCAGAAGCGGTGAATGCTCCAACACTGGAAGTTTTTAAGAAGAGACTGGACGGCCATTTGTCTGAAATGATATAGGGTTTCCTGCCTGAGCAGGGGGTTGGACTAGATGACCTCCAAGGTCCCTTCCAACTTTATTATTATTATTATTATTATTATTATTATTATTATTATTATTATTATTATTATTATTATTATTATTATTATTATTTTCTGGTAGCTTACCCTGTCAGTGTTGGGGGGGTTATTAGGGACGCTTTGGTTAGGCTGATTACAGTTACCTTTTTTTGGCTGCTCCTTGGTTGAGATATTGTTTACTTCTTGAGTGTTGGTCTGATGTTAACTTTGGACTTAATTCCTGCTCCTCTGGGTGTTGACTGCTGGTGAAGAGGTGTTTTGATCTTTTTGTTCCCTTTTCGGCCTCTTTTGCACAGTATGTAGATATTGTTACGGTCTATGCATCAACCCTTGCCTGAATGCACTGGATCATAGAGTGCATCACTGCGGCTTTTTCCTTTTTTTTTTTTTCATTGCACTTCTCGGAAGTCCTTTCAAATTTTAGCACTCCCCTACATTTTTCCCCCGCAGGACCAACTCAGCCTTAACCTCAAGAAGTATGTCCTGCCAATCAAGCCTACTCAGGGTATTGCTGTCCTTTTCCTATTTTTAAGGGGAGTCGTAGGACAAACTCCAGACGCCAACACTACAATCAGGAAGGCAATTTCTGTAACTTTTAGAGGCTAACTGCTCAGTGGGCTTAATAATAATAGTAGTAGTAGTAGTAGTAGTAGTAGTAGTAGTAGTAGTAGTAGTAGTAGTAGTAGTAGTAAAGTTGGAAGGGACCTTAGAGGTCATCTAGTCTAACCCCCTGCTCAGGCAGGAATCCCTATACCATTTCAGACAAATGGCTGTCCAGGAGGAATGTACTTCTCAGCTGCCTAAAGGGAAGCCTGCTTCCACCCCTGCCTCGCTGGAACGGAGATTTACTCCTTCAGCTTAAACAAAAAGAAAACAAAACGACCCACAACGCCTGTCGCGGGTAGCTGAGAAGCACCAAACAGCGACAACATCAACACAGATGAGAAGCGTCTTGTGGGGCGAGCGGGCCTTTTATAGAGTGCGGAAGCCCCGCCCATCAGCCCGCCCCCCCGACGCCTCGAGACCGCCCTCCAGGAGGCGGGGCGAAGCGGAACCGGAAGTCCGGGGATGAACGGGCGGAAGTGAGGGAGGGAGGGAGGCAGTTCCTGGCATTGGACTGAAGGCGAGGCTCATCTCTGCCCTTTACCTCCCTTTGTGGGTAATAAGATCAATCATCACCGTAATGACGATGATAATAATAATAATAACAGTAATAATTGTTTATTTTAAAGCCGGGGGGGGGCTTTAAAACAGCCTTGCGGGCGTTCACTGGCGTCTCCTCTTTTTTTCGCCCCCTGGATTGTTTTGGTTTTTGCGCCAAGGAGCTAGTCCTCTGGATCTGGCAAGGATTCTGCAGTTGCCCCCACCCCCCACCCCGCTCGCCCGGGAGAGCGTTTGGAGAGGGAAGGGCAGGGTGGAGCGGGATCTGGCTCCGATCAGGGTGGCTTTCTTTTTCCGTCCCTCTGATCCCAACCCCCGCGGTGACTCGTTGTGTAATTGTGCGATGGCAGAGCCGTTGTGTAATTTCTGGACCTACAGCATGCAGGTCTTGGGGAAAAAGCAAGACAGGGAAGGAACAACAACAACAACCTGCTGCCACCTCTCTTCCTTTGCAGCTGATTAAAAGAGCCCGCTTGCCTCTGGTGGCAGAAATGACAATAAATATCCCTAATGTTTAGTAGCCATCAAAGCTTTTTCCAGAATTAACACTTGTAACAGGAACTTTTTTTTTATGGGTAGAGACTCCATAGATTTTATGTCCAGGTGGGTGCGCGTGCATGCCTTCAAGTCTGCTTTTGATTAGTCCCTGCAGTTTTCATGACAGTTTTTTTAGGGAATTGCTTTGCCCTTGCTTTTTTTTTAGGGCTGAGTGGAAGTGACTGGCCTAAGGTCACGCAGGCAGCTGGCTTCGCCCCCAAGGCAGGACTACAACGCACGTTCTTCTGGTTTCTTGCCCGATGCCTTAACCACTATCCGTAGATCAATGCATCCTTTTAAAATAGAAGATGCTGGATATTTCAAATCAGAGGAGACAGCAGCTAGACTGCTTGCTCTAGTGTAAGCAACTGCAAATAGTTCCCCTGCCCTTCTGAAGTTCACTCCTGAACAGATTTACTCAGAAATGAACGGGCATCCAGTGAACTCATCATCCCCAAAGGCAACAGACCTCAAGAATTTTCTCCATGGCTATAGTTGAATGGGAAATGAAGTATTTTGCTTTGGCTGCATTTCTTTGAGCCCGAGTATTCTATTCAATTTCTTCTCTGCTTTGATTCAAACAATTTTCTTGACTGTTACTTCCAATTATTTTTGTTGGGCAGCTGTGACAATCTGATAATTTACTTTCTGAAATGCCTCTTTCAGATTGTTCCGATATCTGCTTGCAATGTGTCTGAAGATTGTATACAATAGTTAAACAATACTGTGCTGTTGGTTTTGCTCTCAGACCAATACATGTTTTATGGGCTGACAATCCTTAAAGGACGGCTATCGCTTAACATAGAAAGGAGAAGCTTACTTACGTTGAACTGGTTTTGTACGGGCAGATTGTCGACAATATCAAATTAAACATTTACACAGGTGTTTTCTTTTCAGAAAATAACAGATGGTGGGGTTTTCTAAATATCTTTTTTCAGGAATTCCAGAATGGCTTCTACCACTGACGTTATTCAGAATTATCAAAGCATGTTTGCTTATCGATATACTGAAGAGGATAAGGAATATCAGAAATATCTTCAGCATTCTGCCATTCCACCTCCTCTAATTGAAGACTGGATGAACAGGTCTGGCTGTTACATTTTCCTTATCTTAAATTTTGTTGGATCTGCGGGACCTCATAATTACGCAGTGGATACCATAAAGGCAGAACCCAAATCAAGATAGCAGAATGAAAAAACAAGCCATAAAACCTAAATAGAGCTAACTCCACAATGGTTAAGGTCCATTTATCTTAAATGACTGGTATGTTTCAGGGTTAAAACTATATTTGGTTTTGTGTACACCATCCTGAAATAGCTTTAGAGATCAAAATGCAGAATGCAAATTCCTTTCACATTGTGCTGATAAAAACGTGACTATGCACTACGTTAATTGATTTACAAACATGGTCTAGTGAGAAGTATAGAAGTTTATCGGCCCACATTGTTCTGTTTGCTCAAGTGCATAAAGACAAGAGACCAAATATTGTGTCTAAGATCAGAGAGACAATTCTCAGTAACTGAATTGGCTGCCACAGAGTGTTTGCTACCTCCGGACCTGTATAATAGGTATAATAACAACTTAGTTTATTTATAGTGCCTCAAATATGTTTACCACAATGGCTTGTTGCTTTGCTATCCTGTTTGTACGTTTCAGTTACTTTAAAAAAAATATCATTTTAATTGTAAGCTGCTCTCCAAATGCTATAGTTTTAAGAAGGATTTCCATACAGGAAAATTGGAAAACCCTCTATATAAATGGTAATGTTAATAAAACTGTAAGCAGCTGTAGATGTTTATGGATGCCCTAATAATCTGTGGCTTATTTATCCATGGTTTTTGAATAAACTAAAATAGTCTAGCTTTGCAAACAGATGAATGGTTTAGGTTCAAGGTAGCTAAGTTCATACAATATATGGGCAAAACAACATTAGGCCTATTGGTTAAGGCACCAAGTTAGAAAGCAGGAGGCTGTGAGTTCTAGTCCCACCTTAGACATGAAAGCCAACTGGGTGACTTTGGGCCAGTCCCTCTCTCTCAGCCCAACTCACCTCACAGGGTTCTTGTTTTGGGGAAAACAGGAGGAGGAAAGTGTGTTGGATATGTTCGCTGCCTTATTTTTAAAAATAATAAAGGGGAGATAAAAGTGAACAAACAAACATGCAATAAACATAACTGCATGAATATCAGCCAAAATGTGTTTAAAATAAATTACCTTGGAAATTTATCGTTGAGGATGAGTTTACAAGATCACAATAAGCTAAAAGCAACTGAATTAACTAGAGATTACGACCTGGTTGGTCACAAACTAGGATAGTAACCTTGTTTTCTAGGAAAACCTTTCCTGTAGCACTGCATAAATAGTCTGCCCACAATTGCTGATATCCTTTCATATTACTGAAAGCTGCGGAAGATTAAATGTCAAACATGTCACCCAGTCCCACTGATTGGAAACAACAAAATACATTTTAGATTGTGTGTCTGGGGGGTTTTCTACTCCAGTTCTATGTTGGATCAATCAGGCTTTCAGGAGATTGACACATTGTGATTGCTTGTAAAGCCTGCTTTACTGCGGCAAGAACACAACTAAATACTGTACATTGGCTGTAAACAAAGCAGATAAAATACTCGGAAGATTGAAAGAGTGAACTGCCATAAATGGCTGGAGAGCTTAATTCAGCCCGATAGATCAGAGATTGTACAGTTTTTATTCTGTACGATTTTAGAAGTTGTTTCCAACTTCAAAATAAGCAGTTCCTCAGCCACGTCCGAGCGAGCCATTTTCCTCAGCTACATATGCCTATTTATTGATTGTGTTTTATCCCCCTTTCTTCCATAAAAAATGCCTTCTGTTAAAAAAAGGACATCTTGCAAATCCATTTTAATTTCTTAACTTTTACGGACATTTCATGAGATACTTTTTTGACGTTTCAGTGAACCAAGCGCGCCGTCTGTGTTTGAGACCCTCCAGAATTACAAAAATAAGTTTGCCCATCGATTCACTTCGGAAGATGAGGAGTATCAGAAGTACGTTCAGCGCCCTGCTGACCCACCTCCCTTAGCGGAGGACTGGCAAAATAGATTGGGTGGTCACCAGCGATACAGAGATCGGTATTATACTTGCATTTTAAAGTTTTTATTATGTTGATGGGGGGGGGAAAAGTGAACGCTGTATTAGTGCTTTTTCTGGCTGAATTTGCACAATGCGTAGGATGCTTGGGATGACTCCATTTTAGCATGATGTGCGAGTTCAACAATTTGTGCCTTCGTCAACAAACCAGCGTTTAGTAACGGTGTTGTCATGTGGTGTGTAAATCGGGACAGGGCGTTGCTTTTGGCAAGGCTGCTTGGGCTTTAAAACCGGTAGCTGAAAAGGATTGGGGTTGAGTACAGAGACTATGCACTCACGTCCCCCTAGTCCTTCTTTTCTCTAGACTAGTCAAACCCAAGTCCCGCAACCGTTCTTCGTATGTTTTAGCCTCCAGGCTTTTAATCATCTTAGTTGCTCCTCTCTGCACTTTTTCCAAAGTCTCAACATCTTTTTTGTAATGTGGTGTGACCAAAACTGGATGCAGTATTCCAGGTGTGGCCTTACTAAGGCTTTACAAAAATGGTAACTCTGCTGAGCAATAGACTCTTTCTTTTTTTTCCTGATGGTCAAGAAAAATACTCATTTTTTTTACATAATGGTGTTCGATCTTTTATTATTTGTGATTCTTGGCAGCTGCTGAATATGCACGCTTCTGCTCCCTCCCCCAGGGGCACTTGAGATGTTACCCCTCACAGACATTATTATTATTATTACTAATAGTAGTAGTAGTAGTAGTAGTAGTAGTAATAATAATAATAATAATAATAATAATAATAAAGTTGGAAGGGACCTTGGAGATCATCAAGTCCAACCCCTGCTCAGGCAGGAAACCCTACACCATTTCGGACAGATGGCTGTCCAGTCTCTTCTTTAAAACTTCCAGTGTTGGAGCATTCGCCGCTTCTGGAGGCAGGTTGTTCCACTGGTTAATTGTTCTAACTGTCAGGAAGTTTCTCCTTAGTTCTAGGTTGCTTCTCTCCTTGATTAGTCTCCATCCGTTGCTTCTTGTCCTGCCTTCAGGTGCTTTGGAGAATAGCTTGACTCCCTCTTCTTTGTGGCAGCCCCTGAGATACTGGAACACTGCTATCATGTCCCCCCTCATCCTTCTCTTCATTAAACTAGACATACCCAATTCCAGCAACCGTTCCTCATATGTTTTTTGAATCCTATTCCTCTTGGCTTTAGATTCTGCCTCTACCCTGTAGGATTATTCTGTATGGTTTTAGAAGTTGTTTCCAACTTCACAATAAGCAGTTCCTCAGCCAAGTCTGAGCAAGCCATTTTCCTCAGCTATATATGCGTATTTATTGATTGCGTTTTACCCCCCTTTCTTTCATAAAAATGCCCTCTGTTAAAAAAAGGACATCTTGCAAATCAACTTCGTTGGTCACTTTAATTTCTTACCTTTTGCGGACATTTCATGAGATACTTTTTTGACGTTTCAGCGAACCAAGCACGCTGTCTGTGTTTGAGACCCTCCAGAATTACAAAAATAAGTTTGCCCATCGATTCACTTCGGAAGATGAGGAGTATCAGAAGTACGTTCAGCGCCCTGCTGACCCACCTCCCTTAGTGGAGGACTGGCGAAATAGATCGGGTGGTCACCAGCGATACAGAGATCGGTATTATACTTGCATTTTTTTTTTACACACAAAAAAAAGTTTTTAATTGTATTGATGGGAAAAAAGTTGAGCACCGTATGAGTGCTTCTCCTGGCTGAATTTGCACAACACGTAGGGTGCTTGGGCTGTAAAGTACTATGAAGTGGTATATGAGAGTCTAAGTGCTATTGCTACCTTAGGGTTAAACGATAACTAAGTGGGGGGGACAGGAAGGCAAACTACATGGATGTTGCTTGTTCTGGAGAACATCCCTGCTGAAGTGGGAGAGAGTTTGGGGACCCCTGGCTTAAGTCACTGGTGCGGCTTAAGCCAGGGCTTTTCAACCAGTGGTACGGGTACCACCTGTGGTACATTGGCACCTGGCAGGTGGTACGCAACCATCCTAGAAAGGTGGTAGCGGGGGAGGGGAATGAGTTGAACCGGTGGCAGCACCACACAAGCCTGAGCGAGAGACGGCTGGAGCTGTAGGGCTGTCAGGACTCAGCGGAAGCGCCAGGATCAGCGCCAGGCTCCAGCTGGAGCCCGGCGCTGATCCTGGTGCTTCTGCTGAGCCCTGAAGAAGCACCAATCAGCTGGAATGTTGCAGCATCCCCAGGGTCTTGTGATTTACATTCAGATGCTTGGCAACTGATTCATATTTATGACGGTCACAGTGTCCCAGGGTCATGTGAAGTGACCAACACCTGCTGCAACCACCCAGCAGACCGGGGGGGGGGAAATAAAAACCAAACACCCCCCATCCCACCCCCACTGCCAATCCTCAACAGAAATGCTCACAACAATGAAAACCTCGGACAGGAGGAAGAACACCACCGGGTGGGCAGGCAGGTGTCTTGCTCGGCTGTGGCTTGGGGGGCACTTTTTTCAGTGCCATTGTAACTTCGAACAGTCAGTAAGCGAACTGTTGTAAGTCAAGGACTACCTGTACCTTATCACTTTTTTCCTTTTTTTTTTTTGGTTTGGTCATCAAGTTTTTGACACCTTGCTAGGCGACTGGTGGTACTCGGATGTTGCCATATCCTAAAAGTGGTACAGTGGGTGAAAAGGTTGAAAAGCCCTGGCTTAAGCGGTGCCTTCGTGAGCTCTTGGAGCAGAGTGTCCAGCTTGCCCGTGTACCTGGGGATGACTCGGCCCTTCCAGTTGAACTGGAGGCCCAGCTATCTCACTGAGTCATTGGTCCCCATCGGACAGATGGTGATGGTGATCGTAAGACCCCGGGACACTGCAACCGTCATAAATAATGAGTCGGTTTGCAAAAATCTGAATTTTGATCACTTGACCCCATGGGGGATGCTACAACGGCCATAAGTGTGCAAAACGGTCATAAGTCACTTTTTTCAGTGCCGTTGTAACTTCGAACTGTCACTGTTGTAAGTTTAGGACTACCTCGAGTCTAGTCCGATTGCGTAGTCTTCTCCAACCACATGGAAAAGAGACCTTTCTGAGCCCGGCTTCTATCAGAGAGACCGAACCCACAAATTTTCGGGAGATAGTTGTTGCCTTGATAGGCCTCGGCCACATTTACACCTATTACACATTTTACGTTCTAAAAATATTTATTTAAATAGCGATCCGTGGGGGAAAGCACGTCAAGCGGTGAGAAACCTTGCTTGATGGTCTGCCGTTTTCATCTCACTCTTGGCCAATTACCAGAGAGCAGAAGGGGCGAATAAAAGATCTTTCTGCTTTTAAAATGAAAAAACAAACAAACGTTGCAAGAGTTGGCCAGATGAAAAGAAACGTCGAGCAGTTAAATTTGCCTTCTGGATTGGATTCCAAATTCCCAAGCATTGTTTTAATAATCAGCTGGGGTGGTTTTGAAGAGAAGCCTCGGGGAATCTTGAAAGAAAAACCGTCCTTCTTTCCAGTCACCTCCCTTTAAAAGAAAACCAAAAAAAAAAAAGGGATGTATTTCTGATTCTCCGATAGAGAAGAATGGCTTTCCTTTGGAAAACTGCTTCATTGCGCTTCTGAATAGCATATCGTACGGCTAGTTTAGATTGATATGAAGAAGTTAGATGTTGGCTTCTTTCTGGTGGGGCTATCCCACCCGGTGGGTGGGTAGATGACGTCAATCAAGAAGTTACACAAAGTTTTCAGAACAGCTTGTTTCTTTGGCTTTCCTTCTCTGGAAGAAGGGTGGACAAGGTGTGGCCTTTCAGAAGTGTTTTATGTTGTCTTTGTCGGTTGGGCAGATTAGCCTGAGCTGAGATACGGAGAAGACCTAACAGGTTGTGATCTGCCACAACAGTGAATGCAACAGCCCTGCCCAGCAACTCCTCCCGGGCGTGCTTGAATGTACTGCCTTTTCTGTCTCAGTTGACAAGAAGATAGAATAATACGCTTGGGAGGGACCTTGTAGGCCAGTGGTGGCGAACCTATGGCACGGGTGCCAGAGGCGGCACTCAGAGCCCTCTCTGTGGGCACGCGCGCCATCGCCCCAGTCCTAGGCCTTCAGCTGGGTTTTATAAAACCTTTTCGCTTTAGGCCTCCGCCGCCGTGTACAAAAAAAAAAAGGTTCAATCAGTCAATTTCAACTTCTCGCGGAAAAAAAAAGATCTTGCAAAGTTGGAATTGATTGTTTGAACTTTTTAGTCCCACCCAGTCTGCCGTTACCACCGCAGCCACGCCCAGCCAATGGGCCACGCCCACCCAATGGGCCACACCCACCCGGCACCCGACGATGCATAAGTGGGTTTTGGGTTGCAGTTTGGGCACTCGGTCTCTAAAAGATTCGCCATCACTGTTGTAAGCCTTCCTAGTCCAATCCCTTGACTCATATTTATGACCGTTGCACTGTCCCGGGGTGTGTGTGTGCATGTGTGTCACGTGATCCCCCTTTTACGACCTCCTGACGAGCAAAGTCAATGGGGGGAAGGCAGTTTCGCTTAACAACCAGTGTTAACTAACTTAACAACTGCCGTGATTTACTCAGCAGCTGTGGCGAGAAAGGTCATGAAACGGGGCAAAACTCACCTAACAAATGTCTCACTTAGCAACATCAATGTTGGGCTCGGTTGTTGTGGTAAATCAAGGACTACCTGGGGTATTTTCCTTCTTTGTAACGGATGCGCTCCGCTGGGATAATGCCGGTGACGGGCTCTGAAAATAAGTCCGGTGTCTTAGCATGCCCCTTTTCCTTTTTCACAGATTTAGAGACAGCCACCGAAACAGGGGACACGGCTATGACCACCCAGGAGGCTACAGGTCTGATCAGTGGCACGAAAAGGGCTACGGCACTAACTATCAGCAGCACCAACACGGACAGCCTTCCTTTCCTCAACAGGGCTGGCCACCACGCGGCTACGGATCCTATTTCCAGGAGCCGCGGTACGGCCGCTACTAGCAGGCCCGCCTGCCTTGGCATCTCAGTGTCGCAGTGAGACGCTGCAAGGTTCCAAAGGCCACTTTTGTTGTATTCTGTTTCAAATGTCCAGACATCCCGTAGAAATCTGTATGTATTTGTATGCAACGCGTTTAATCCAGGAGACGGTGACGTTTAAGGGTGTAGTAGCTAAGCTGTGAGTTTGCTACTCAGCTGCTTTTTTTATTATCTTGACCTCTTTAATTCGGGAGAATTTGACTTTTGCCTAGGGGAGCCGATCTTCTCCGAGTCCTGATTTGTGCAGTTTTGTCACTAATGAGGAACACCGTGGTGAACATCAGTAATATGTCATGACAGGGGAGAAAATAATACTGGTTGCAGTTCTGTTTTTATTTTGTTTATGCTCTGGCTTATTCCTGTGTTTATCTGTGGAGGGCGATTACCCTTCCGGTTTAATTTGCAAGCGATTAAGCTCAAATGTCACACAAACAGGGAGATAATTGTAAAACATTGCTGCTCTGAAGGCCTCTTTCTGTTTTTGCATTAAAGCGAAATTCGTTAGAATTAAACGGCGTCCCGTTGTACCTGTGCTCGCATTTCAGCAAAGTGGGTGGTTAGCATGTACAGCGTGGAATAACACCCAACGAAGGGCTGGATTTATTTATTTTCTTACTCAACATCCTCCTGTTCTACTCAGCTGAATTCTCCAAGCGAGCAAAACAAATGCCGCAGCTAGGTAGATCCTCGTTCGTTTAGCAACCTTTCAAAGGCAGTGAAAAAAGGGACTTAGGACCGTTTCTCACACTTACGACCGTTGCCGCATCCCCACGGTCGCCTGATCAAAATTCAGACATTTGTCAATTGACTCATACATATGACGGCTGCGATGGCCTGGGGTCACGTGATCAACGTTTGCAAACTTCTGACAAGCAGATATCAACGCGGAAGCCAGATTCACTTCACAACCAGGCTACTAACTTATCCACTGCAGTGATTCACTTAACAACCGTGGCACAAAAGGTCATAAAATGGGGCAAAACTCACTTAACTGTCTCACTTAGCAACATAAATTTAGGGCTCAATTGTGGTCGTAAGCTGAGGACTACATGTAGTAGCTATCAACTATCGTAGTGTTGGAGCGATGGGTTGTTTAAACCCCAAACGGTTCTCTGGCGGATTCTGCTTCGTGGCTTACAACAACAACAGCAACAACAACAACAATAATAATAATAATAATTTATAATAATAATAATAATAAAGTTGGAAGGGACCTTGGAGGTCATCTAGTCCAGCCCCCTTCTCAGGCAGGAAACCCTACACCATTTCGGACAAATGGCCGTCCAGTCTCTTCTTAAAAACTTCCGGTGTTGGAGCATTCACCGCTTCTGGAGGCAGGTTGTTCCACTGGTTAATTGTTCTCACTGTCAGGAATTTTCTCCTTAGTTCTAGGTTGCTTCTCTCCTTGATTAGTTTCCATCCGTTGCTTCTTGTCCTGCCTCCAGGCGCCTTGGAGAAGAGCTTGACTCCCTCTTCTTTGGGGCAGCCCCTGTTACCCCAGTCAAGGGTGATGTATTTAATAAAGCATTAACTCAGCAAAATGGAGGAACCGGGTCTGTTTGGCACACGAGGCAGAAAACCCCATTAGCAGCTCTGCCTCGAAATAAAAATATAATCAGCCGCAGAACAACTTGGCTGCCCTTTCATGTGCCATCCAAATTCAGTGGCTAACTAAAAGTGCCTGACAGATAGAAGACCAGGATCGAAGCTGGCAGAGCTAAGTCTTATCTGCCTTATTATCAAGAGATGCCTAGAAACCCTTCAGCTTCATTGTGGATCTGATAAGCTCCATTAGTGTGGAAAGAACACAGCCTTTTAATGCCATTTGATTAAGTCCCTCAGCAGGATGCATCACAAACAGATTCACGGGCCCTGAGTATAAATGCCACCATGTACTGCTGTTATAGCAAGAGAAGGGTAAAAGAAAAAAAAAAGGCTGCTGTATAAACAAGAGGAGAGGAGAAACACAACCCGCCTTTATAAAAGAATGACTAAAAAGCTTCCGGTTACAAGTCAGGATATGTTTACGAGATGTATACGCTTGTTAAAAAGAACATATAGAAGCTGAGAGCTCTGGGTTTGCTTAACATAGGATCCTCTCCCTCCACAGATCCCAGCTTAAGTCTCAATCATCTAGATGCTAAGCCCTGACAATTATTTTGTGAGAATTAGCTGTAGTGTTTTATAAAGGGGGGGG
>NW_015389433.1:160013-162437 GCF_001527695.2 Protobothrops mucrosquamatus | reverse complement strand
TGGATCGATACGGTTTTGCGGGGCCACAGCAACCCCGGCTCCCAGCTCGCTCCTTCGCTTCCGAGCCGGCGCCCGGGGCGGAAGCCAACAACCTTTTCTGGGTGGTTCAGGCAAGTGGCTGCGGGCGGCACGGCGTGCAAGCTGCCGGCGTTGGTTTCTCTTCAATTGCTCAGACCCGTTAGAAGATGCTGCATTTTTGGTAGAGAATCATACGTGGTTCACCAAAATTACGTTCGAGTTTCAGGATACTGGTTTTCTTCTCCCCCCAGATTCAGAAGAGTAGAGGACAAAATGGTAAAAGGAGAGACTGATCGGAGACACTATTGAGGAGTGATGAAAGAGGAGGAAATGATTAGTTCCAATCAACAGTCACTTTTCCAACTTGCTGGATTAGGATAACTTGAATCAGTTGTTCACGAACCGTAGTCGGATACAAAAGTTCATTATACTGTTGAATCCTGTTTGGTGATACTGTGCATTCGTATCTTTTTGGGGAGGGCGGGGGAAAACCCTATAAAATGAACCGCTGATCTGTTCTGCTTTACACTACATGAATTTTAAAGGTGTGTTTCATTGTATGCATGGGAAACTATGAGTCATCTAAAAGGGCTAGTTGTGAAATTAAACTATTATTGTTTTGGAATCAAGATTTTTTTCAGTTAACACTTTTTTTGTAGATCTTTCTGGTACACAACTGTTTTTGTGAAGAGTTACTAGATGTCTAATTTCTTTTTTTTTTTAACGTCAGCCTGTTATTGTTATTGTAGGTAACAGATCTGCATATCAGTAAGTTTGTGAGTCCCAGTAGAACTTCTGATTTTGAGAAGTTCTGTAAGGAAACAATTCCCATAATTCAACCTGCTCTTACTTTAGTGACAGGTGAGATTTTTTTTTGTTTCATCATTTTTATATATTACACCCTAAATTCTTTGGGGAATATGCTGAGCTGCTGGTTACTTATTTGGTAGGACTGCCTTAAAAAAAACAAGCTGGGCCACTGAAAGGTTATTACATAAGTTCTAAGCATTAGAGGGAATCCCCAAAAACTTGAAATACCAGAAACAGTTCCTCCTCCACTTTCTGCCACTTTGGCAACTGCGTATTTAAAAAGAATTTAAAATTAAAGGACTTTATTCAAGTCAGTTTGGGATAGGAGCTGATTAACAAGCTAAACTGTNACTGTGGCAAGAAAAGGTTGTAAAATGAGGCAAAACTCACTTAACAACTGTTGCACTCAGCAATAGAAATTTTGGGCTCAGTTGTGGTCATAAGTCAAGGACTACCTGTATTACAGTTGGTCTCTTTCCTATTTGGATTTTTAATGTAGTTATGGGGAAACAGTACTTTAAACCTTCCAGTGCTCAGTATCTCAGGCTTGGTGCTTTCTCCCAAGCTATTTAATATCTATATTGAGCCTGATGGATAAGTTGTCAGGAGTACAGGTACAGGGCACACTCAGATTCAGGTGAAATTACATGACACAGGAAATACAAAGCCTCAAACAGGAACAGGAAACAACTTCCAAAGCCCAAGAAGTTATAAAAGCCCACCACTCCCAGCAACATGTGGTCAGCTTTCCCATAGCTATATTTCTGTCTGGCTCTACGGAGGATGCTATTTCTTCCGTTCTCCATCTGAGCTTGAAGCTCTTAGAGGAAAGAAATGTTGTTTGTCGACTTCAGCTTGGCGTTTAACACAATCATTCCCCAGCATCTAGTAGACAAACTGGGCCTTTTAGGCTTAAACACTCCTTAGTGCAACTGGATTCTTGATTTTCTTACCAACAGGTTCCAATATGGGCGAGTTGGAACAAATACTTCCAATATCATTTTCTTGAGCACAGGTTCTCCCCAGGGCTGCATCCAAGTCCGCTGCTGTTCACCCTGTGAACAGGCAATTGCCATTTTCTGGTCAAAATCTCACGCCAAAGGTGAGGAACAACTTTTCGCAAGAGAACCACCTAAATCCATTAACTATTTCTTGCTGGGATCAGCCTGGGATTCCCAGGCGATCTTAATCCAGCCAGCTGTGCTAGCAGATCATCCATCCTTGCCATCCCGCTGCGGGACGGGGAGGGGGAAGGGGCAGGGAAACGTCGCGGGGAGATTCTCCGTCCTCCAATAGAAACCCGAGAGGGGCGGGCTAATACAAGCTGAGTGGCGTAGGACCCCGCAGAGCCGGCAGCCGGGGGCGGAAGTGGGTGGCTGTGGCCGGTGGCCGGTTGAAGACCGGGACCGTTGATTCACGCTTGGGAGTGGATGCGGAAGAGCCCGACGAAAATGCTGCGATTGGTGGCTGGGCTGATGGCGGTGGCGGTGGTTACGGTGACAGTGTTGATGGATCGATACGGTTTTGCGGGGCCACAGCAACCCCGGCTCCCAGCTCGCTCCTTCGCTTCCGAGCCGGCGCCCGGGGCGGAAGCCA